>NC_090754.1:72858795-72876295 GCF_036898095.1 Palaemon carinicauda
ACCCTCAAGCAAGAGAACTATAGCCTAAGATAGTGGAAGATCATGGTACAGAGGCTATGGCACTCCGGAAGATTAGAGAACAATGGTTTTATTTTGGAGTGTCTTCCTAGAAGAGCTGCTTACCATAGCTAAGTCTTTTCTACCCTTACCAAGAGAAAAGTAGCCACTGGACAATTACAGGATTCAGTGCAGTAGTTAACCTCTTGGGTGAAGGAGAATTGTTTAGTCAGCTTAGTGTTGTCAGATGTATAAGGACAGAGGAGAATCTGGACAGAATAGGATAAACGGCAGAAGCCTTTACACTGATCCTGCAAGACACCAACATTCATTTAAAATTGTTCTAATAGACCTGTCAGTGTTCTTCAGAGATTAGTTTAATTCTACAATAACATCCCTATCTTGAATCATTTTAATACGTTCTGGCTTCGGAAAGCTCTTCTAAGTATTTCATTGGATATTGTAAGAAATGCCATTGCAACAATTTCCAAATATTGGGTTAAATATCTTCCTCTTTACTGGGTACATTTACCGTTCATTTCGCAAGCCGGAAGCCAGCTGACAAGATGACAAATTTCATTTTAAATTTTCTCACCTTTCCATCCACCTCCTTTTCCAATATTATCATAAACATACTTCAGCATCCATATTTCATCTGCATACTATTACTGGAAAGCAATTTTTCCCCACTCCGCGGATAATCAGCCCTCCTCATGCATTTATCAAATCAAGTGCTATTCAAAATGGCCTTGTGGCTTTTCCATTTTCAACTTTTTCGAAAAACTAATACTCTACAAGTGAGCAAACTGCAGTGAAATGGAATAAATTAGGAAACAAATTTAGACAAGAGAGACTCCATCACCCGGGGAAAAGCAATACATTTCGGAAGAGAATATAAGGAGCTCGCAAAGAAAGTACATTTTGTAAATAAAGAAACTCTCGGTTCGAAAGAGCACAAGAGTTGAGACAATTTTTTTTTTTTCATTTGTATAAAAGTTACTCTAAAAAAGCGAGCTTTCCACAATAAGGAAATCAAAAGTCCACATTGTAAATAAAGGAACTCTCGGTTCGAAAGAGCACAAGAGTTGAGACAATTTTTTTTTTTCATTTGTATAAAAGTTAATCTAAAAAAGTGAGCTTTCCACAATAAGGAAATCAACGAAGAAACGGCCAGGGAGACTATGATGAGTACCGTACAAGTTACAAGAAATTAAGGTTGAGGAGTTATGGTAACAAAGACATTTAATACAAAAAGAAAAGATAAGGATGTTAGACACTGAATAGGAATTTACACTAAATAGTGAAAAGAAGACATGGAACATGGCACCAAAAGGTATTTGCTTTAAAGGATGAAAATGGAAATATTATTAACAAAAGAGATGGTGTGATAAAAATTGCAGAAGATATCTATAGAATGCTAAGCAATAGGGATATAATAAAAAAAAAAAACCATTGAAAAAAAAACCATTGCAAATAAAGAAACACCTGAGCCGGTACCAAACATAATAGTATGAAAGTAAAAAAAAAGCAATAAAAGGCATGAAAAGGGGCAAAGCAGAAGATGACTTTACAATTGATTTAACAATAAATGGAGATTTCATAGTAGTAAAACTCCCCGAACTTTATACAAAATGTTTGCAAGAATGTTCTATACCTGCAGCTTGGAAAACCTTTATATACTAATTCACAAAAGGGGAGACACAAAGAACCTGAAAAATAACCTCTCAATAATTTTACTCTCAGTAATACATAAAACATTCACAAAATCAAATTAGGCCGAATCGACCAAGAGAGCAGGCAGGCTTTAAAAGCAGGTATTTAACTACTGACCATATGCATGTAATTAACCAGGCAATGGAAAATCGACAAAGTATGACAAACCACTATGTATGGCATTCATAACTATGAGAAAGATTTTGATTCTGACAAAAATTCAGCAGTAATGAGAGCCCTTCAAAGACAAAGAACAGCTGAATCTTACGTTAGAACTCTAAAAGATTTCTATACGGGAAGTGCAGCAATCCTGAACCTACATAAGCATAGTGAAAAAATTCCGACCGAAAATGAAGTTAAGACAGGGAGAGCCCATCTCTCCTAAATTATTCACAGCATACCTAAAAGTTCTTCTCAAGAACTTAGATTGGGAAAATATAGTTATTAGTATTAAATGAGAATATCTTAACAGGTTAAGATTTTCAGATGACAGTTCTATTTAGAGAATTATGGGAGGGTTGCAAAATATGACGGAAGATTTAAATAGAAAGAGCAGAAATGTAGGACTGAAAATTAATATGAGTAAAAGTAAAATGTTCAATGAAAATACTGAGAAAACAAATAACGGTTAAGGACGAACCTCCAGAGATTGCTATTGGTCTTACTAATATTAACTTATGCATCAGAGACTTGGAACCTTACTGGAGCCTTAGAACATTGGCTAGTTATAACTTGAAGAACTGTGGTAAGAATAATGATGGGAATAACACTAAGAGACAGAAAAAGGGCAACATGTATACGAGAGCGAACTAAAGTAGAGGATATTCTTACCACATGTAAGAAAAAGAAATGAACATAGACAGGACATTTAATGAGAATGGCAGTTAATACATGGACACAATAATTAATGAAATGGGTTCCTAGAGATTGCAAAAGAAGCAGAGGAAGGAAGAGAAGACGATAGATTGACGAGCTAAGAAAATTTGGGGGAGCAAACTGACAAAGAAAGACCATAAACGTACGCGAGTGGAATAACAAGTCCGAGACCTTTATCCTGCTGTGAACTATAGTCAATTCTTTTTAGTGAGGCAGATTTGCACCGACTCGCAGGGGTGCCCTTTTCGCTCGGAAAAAGTTTCCTGATCGCTGATTGGTTGGACAAGATAGTTAAAAAAAATTAGATAGCAGGAGAATTGGTAAATGTGTAGGAGAGCTCCGCGCTCGATTTAAAAGTTTCTAAAAGTAGAAAACGAAAGAAAACAGTAAATTAGAGCTACAGTTACCTTGAAACTGTGAGATAATCCTCCTACAACCACCTAACTCTTACACAGAAAATGTAAGCATAAACCTACTACTACAATTATGGGGGACCCCAGTGGGAAGCAGGGTTTTTGGGTGGGGGGAGGAGGAGAAAAGTGATTTTTCGGGGCACTACCGAACCTAATACAACTACCTACCCTACCCTGGGGGCCATGTACCCCTACATAGGCCTACCCGGGGGGGGGGGCTCCGCCCCCCCTGCGACCCCCCCTTAAGGCCACAGTAATTTTCAGGGCACCACCGAACCTAAGACACCCACCTAACCTAGCCTATGGGGCCCTGTACCCCTACCTAGGCCTACCGGGGGGGGGGGGGCTCCGCCCCCCCTGCGACCCCCCCTCGAGGCCACATTGAGTTTCAGTTCAAACGAAACAAATTCAAATGAAAACGCCTTTTGCAAAAAAAGGAACACAAACTTCAAATTAGTCTCAATATCTAACTTACCTTTGAAACAAGACACGAAAAAATTGCACCTCCTCTTCCTTTTCCCACGAGTAACCACACTACGATCACACCGGAATGCTAATTTGTTGTAATCTATACGGCACACATTTTCACAATTAGGGCACCTTTTCTCTGCCAGAATCAAACCATGACGTTGAGCAAATGCAATTAGCAAATCAACTTTCCCTGAATAATGTACACAAAAATCCCCATAAGAAATAAAGCAATTGTCACAAGTGACACAGTCGGAACGGGATGAAGGTCCTGCTAATTGCTCCATACTTCACGGCAAAATGAGCTTTTTAGTTTGAAGGGAGATCCGAGACGTGCAAAAATATTCCTCCGCGGAACTTCACGTAAACTGTGGTAACTGGTGGAAAAATAGCAGGGATAAGTGAAGTAATAAGTGTCAGCATTGGCTAGATTTGTAAAAACCGCCATGATTGGTTTTCAAACAGTGTGACGTCAAGAAGACACCTGTTATTGGTTAGAATAGCATTGAGAACTAGTTTGCCATACGCAGTAAGGCAGTGAAACAGCTCATTTTAGCCAAGACATCACACAGTAAACAAAAACAAACACTTAGAAAAAATCCAAGTGAAACATAACTATACACACGAATATCTTCGTTAAATAGAAGCTGCTCATATATTGACTATTATATAAGCGTTCTATATGATATAATAGTGAATTGTAGGTGTTTAAATTCTTCAAGATCTTCCGCGGAGCTCTCCTACACATTTACCGGAGACTTTTCCGAGCTAAAAGGGCACCGCTTGCGAGTCAGTGCAAATGCGCCTCATTAAAAAAAATTGAGTATAGTTGCGGCTGATGACGATGAACGGCGGAAAACAACTAAGATGATATGTACCAGGAACAGAAAATGCATAGCTTTCGTAAACAGAAAATGCATCTCTTGTTGCGTTCGGTAATACACGTACTGGTCTCGTGGCTTCCCTATTCCTCAGTATTAAAATAATAACCTGAACTGGTGAATTGGCCAAACAGAAACCATAAATGCAAGGAAACTTGAATAACCTCAAGAGAGCGAATTATGCAAATAGGTTAAGAGGGAAGGTAATCATTTGCAGTGGGGACAAAGTTCAAAAGATAATATAGTGAGGTTACAAAATTATGTCTAATGAGGTTAGAAAATGCAAAAATATTCAGAGGAAATAACGAGGACTCAAAAACAGAATAAAAATGTGTAGGAATTAGTTGAAAAACAAGTGTGTTTGGGAAGAAATGTGAATGCATATTTCAGATGACACAAAACGAAATGTCAAAGGAAGATTATTAGGTCTGGAAGGGAGATATATAGGTCAAAACACAGCGAACTGCTGGATCAAGAAACACTAATAACTGGACACAAAGAAGAATAACGAGGTTAATATAAAAAGAATTGGCAAAACATAATTTTCGAGAATACAAAAAAATGAAAATGAAGAGAGACGTTTAAGAAAAAAAATAACGCGATAGACAGTGAGCAATAAGACATTTTTTCAGTTAGACCATTAAGGAAAACAGAATAATAATTATCAAGAATTAGTGATCACAAGTACCGTGCTAGGTGGTATATCTTAGCAATCCATGTTTGCCAACGGTTATATAAGCGGGTGAGAAACTTGGAGAAGTAACGAAAACATTAGGTGTGGAGGAAATGCCCCCTAAATCTCCATGAAGTTACCGGCAGCAGTGTGACGGATTGAGTTTAAGGCAATAGACTCGATGTCTTTTTGGCTTCCAGTCCTGATGCCTGGTGGATGATCTTACTGGAATTATCATGGACCAGCAGGGGTCGCTTGCCTTAGTTAGATAGGCACTACTCATCACAAGGAACTGGCTATCCTCTGATGAATTTAGCCAATGAATTCTCTGAGGCCCTTTGCGTCAATATGCCTCTGTATTTGGACTGACACTTGCAGTAACTATTTCCGGCTTCACTTATGAAACTGTTAATGAGAGAGAGAGAGAGAGAGAGAGAGAGAGAGAGAGAGAGAGAGAGAGAGAGAGAGAGAGAGAGAGAATGAATTTGTAAATAGATAATAAGATGAATCATACCTTATAATAGTATTACAAAACAGTTTCTTCCAGTTCATGTTTATATTTTTAGTTTAAGTATCGACTCTAAGCAAAATAGATGGTTTGTATGTTAAACGGAATTCATTTTTATCGTCTTCCATGTCATATGTATTTTTTAAGCTGACTCAGCTTTTAATATCACGCTTGGCTTCCAGCTCGATATACAGCATTGCTGTTGACCTCTTACGTAATCGTGGGCTATAATAACTTATTCGCGGATATTACTTTGAGTCTGTTTATAATTTTATCTTTAGTTTAAGGGAAGGGGACGGGAGAGGTGTGATGTGCTTTGCAAGTTTGTTGACCATTAGTGAAATGATTATATTGTTCGTTCTCAATTTATCAATTTGTAGCCAATGAATCCTCTGAGGCTCTTTGCGTCAATATGCCAGGGGGTTATAAAAGATGAGAAACGATCACTATGTGGCAATTTATAGAAACGAAAGGAATGAAAAGTGGATGGATGGAATTACAACATGAGAGAGATTATAGCGGGTTAAGATTAATCAAAACAAATGCAGCAGACATCATAAAGTGACTCAAAACGGAGCGTGCTAAAAAAAAAAAAAAAAAAAAAAAAAAAAAAAAAAAAAAAAAAAAAAAAAAAAAAAAAAAAAAAAAGGATGAAGAAGAAGAAGAGGAAGAAGAAGAATGCCCACCACCTCTAACTTCACTAGCCGTTTGGTTACTCACGAAATTCTCGTCAGAAATTTTATTTCAAAAGAGAAAAATGAGATATGAGACTTTCCCAGAAAGTCAAACGTTCTTCCCTTATCACTTGAATTCAACGGAGCGAGGACGCCATTGTATCTATAGCGACAAGCGGAGAGGGCTTCAGCAAATCACAATCTTCAATCAAAATTACCGGAGACACAAACCCAAAATCATACGGACTCTCAATAACATATGAAATCCTAATTCTCAATTTAGGTCCTGCAGTTTAGTGAATTGAATTTTTTTTTTTTTTTTTTTTTGGGGGGGGGGGGGGTGGGGGCCAACCACCCCTCAACCCCCTTTCGACTCCCGCACAATCAAGCACCTGAATGTGTGTGGGTGGCAACCAGGAATCGAACCTCGGCTCAGCTCTCAATCACCGAGTCGCGACGTGTAGACAGGACGGTTATGTAAGGCTAATATGGGTTCATTTCTAAGTATTCCGATCATACGAATGACATTTAAACTTACGTAAGTAGGATACTGTAAGTTGATAGAATCTTACGGAGGCGTTTGATAAAATGGAAAAAGTAACTGCTTACCAAACGTGTATGTATGTATGTATATAAACACACATATACATATGTATATATATATATATATATATATATATATATATATATATATATATATATATTACACCTAAAATAAAATAAACATGATACGTAATATAATGCAAAATATTCATACTGTATATATATATATATATATATATATATATATATATATATATATATATATATATATATATATATATATATACATATATAACGCCTGTATAAACTTCATAATAAGTCTATTCAATAAATCCTGTCCACTGACACTAACCTACTTACTAAAGCTTAAATGTCATCCACGTGATTAAAAATGATTACAAAGAAGCCAGACATCAACGTTACATAAACTTATCTAATCTACAAGACCCGTTTCTTTTAATCCCTTGTTAAGCCTTTCGTCAACTTCATAGCTTACTTGATTATAATATATGTTTCCACATCGAATATTACGCTATATAACTACGCCCCAACGGGATATTAAAAAAAGACCAAGTTCCCGTATAACAATTTGAATCAGAGTGTAGACCTCCACCACAGCAGCTTATTTCTCTACCTTAACTTTGGACCCAGGACTTTCAACATTGAATCACTTCCACGTTTCAACATAACAATTAATCCCCCTTTTATCAATACTCTATGAGTTAAATTGCAACCAGGAAGTTGTTCACAAACAAACAAACACACAAACAGGGGGCGAAAACCTAACCTCCTCCAAACTTCGTTGGCGGAGGTTATTACCGATCTCACCAGGTCTTCACTTCTACTGACTGTCATAACAACAAAGATCTATAGACTTTGATTGCAAGCACAACCGGAGGGGCACCGAGTAGAGAGCATGCCTTCGCCACCCCAAGCAGTCGTATCTTGCTCTCAACTCCACTGCGAAATTGTACTTCGATGTATTTTAATTTTTTTTTCAAAATCTAATGGATATGTCCTTCGGTCATACCCAAAGAAATCTAATGGATTTGTCCTTCGGCCATACCCTAAGAAATCCGCCAAGTACTATATGTACTATAGTTTTTGCGAAATGTTGTTCACAAATAAAAATTAACCTAACAAACTATTTGCCATTTACTTAACATTGCTATTATTTTCAAAGTACTATTGCGTACTTGTAATTTGATATAATTCATCTAAAATCTTACAGAATCGTCCTTGGGGAATACCCAACATGACTACCAAGTTTGGTCAAAATCATTACAATAGTTTTCGTGTAAAGTTGCACAAAATCAAATGCAGAAAAGACGACAGGGATGAATACATAGCCTACCCTTCGCAAAACATTATCAGCGTCTAAATAACTTCAAGAAACACTTGCCTTAAAAACTCACACATTAATAGATTACTAAAATATACATTTTAAAGTCAGCTTGTTATAGATTTATTTGGCTGGTTGATTGATTGACGCAAATTTAAGGAATATGATTAGCCACAGGGACACAGCATGCCATTCAACGCCGAAGTGGGAAAAAAATCCAGTAATTGTAATATGAAGTAAGGAAGCAAGAATAGAGTAAAGTAAAAAGTTAAAAAGTAAGTGCACTCATGAGTTAAAGGGTAGCTAGAAATTACTACGTTTATGCCTATAGACAATGACCACAGACAATACAAAGGATGTTTTTAACAATAAACCACAGGGATAATAAAATAATAAACAATGGACATTGATAAAATAATAAAGAATGAACAATAATAAAATAATAATAAACAATAGACAATAATAATAATCTATATAATCTCCCAATTTTAATAATAAACTATATAATCTCCCAAGTTATGTATTTTAATCGTCAGAACTTCAAGTTATATTTTCCATCTTTTTTTCCCCCAACTTGCCTTTTCACGAGCCCTTGGGCTTGTATTATTTGCTTTTCCATCTTAATATGGTTTGAAATATGTATTTCTAGGTAGTACTTGTCACTGGGGCAACTATATACTACAGATGACACAGGACCATGAAAACAGCCCAGAAAGTAAAGTAAATACAAGGTGGGTAGACTAAGAGGTAGAGGTAGAGAAAGAGGTAGAGAAAGAGAAAGAGGTAGAGGTAGAGAAAGAGGTAGAGAAAGAGAAAGAGGTAAAGAAAGAGAAAGAGGGAGAAATAGAGAAAGAGGAAGAGAAAGAGGGAGAGGTAGAGAGAGAAAGGTAGATGTAGAGAAATAGAGAGAGGTAGACAGAGATGTAGAGAGAGGTAGATGTAGAGAAATAGGGAGAGGTAGACCGATGTAGAGAAAGAGGTAGACAGATGTAGAGAAAGGTTGTGGTAGAGGTAGAGAGAGAGAGGAAGAGGTAGAGAAAGGGAGAGGTAGAGAAAGGGAGAGGTAGAGAAAGGTAGATGTAGAGAAATAGGAAGAGGTAGACAGATGTAGAGAAAGCGGTAGACAGAGATGTAAAAAAAGGTAGAGGTAGAGAAAGAGGTAGAGGTAGAGAAAGCGGTAGAGGTAGTGAAAGAGGTAGAGGCTGAGAGATTGATATACTTTGCTTCCTTTACTTTACCAGCTGTTTTTCCGATCCTATGCAGCAGGGGAACCCTGCTCTCTACAGGACCTCCACTGTCCTTTTATCTTGTTTGTTAGAGTATTCAACATTTCATATCACGTATTGCTCATTCACTGTTAAATCGTCACTGTCAAGCGACTCAGAGAATAAGAGTCTTCAGTTTCTTCTTGAAAGCCTTAATATCTTCAATTATTCGGGTGTCTCGTGGGAGCCTATTGCATAGTCTCGGGGCAGCATATTGAAAGGCTGTGGAGCCTACAGTAGACATATATCTAGGTCCCAATAGTTTGAAACCATCTGTAACTATTCTCGCGTCAACACGATTTGTTGGCTGCGCAATATGTAGCAATTATCTTCGGTATTTTGGACGACTGGTTCCTATAACGTGGGTTATTGTAAATATTTTAAATTCAATTCTCGCTTTCATCGGCAACCAGTGTAAATCAATTAGTATAGGGGGTGGTCCTTTCTCTGGGTAGGACACCTTATATCAATCTTGCTCCTCTGTATACTATGTTTTGTAATTTCTTCAGTTGTACTTTTGTAGTAGGCAATCCTGGTAATAAAGCAGTTTATCACAAGTTTCTTTACATAATATCCACCGAGGTACTTTTTTTTTTTTTTATAAAAGCAATGTTTCTGAGATGATAACCAACAGTTTTTACTAAATTGTTTATTTAGGCATTAAGAGACAAGTTTCAGTCAAGAAATATGCCCACAAACTATACTAAATATCGGGACAGAGTCTTTATTTATGTTTAATTGAATATCACCTAAGTTTCTTACGCTTTTTTTTCTTTTCTACCACCATAAACTCAGTTTTGTTCTCATTTAATTTCATTCGTTTGATTGTCATCCATTCTCTAACACTATCAAAGATTCAGTTTGGAGTTTCAGTAGTGTCGTCTATATCACTTATGGTGAAGTAAAATTGTAAATCTTCCTCAAATAGTTTGAACTTCACACCATGCTTTTGTAATATTTTCGATACGCTAATGTTATAGATGCAGAATAAGAGTGGGCCAAGTACACTCCCCTAAGGTATCCCTCTGTTTAAAGGTTCACATGATTAATAAGAGTTCCCAATTTGCACGCAGTAATTTCTACCAACCAAGTAGTCTTTCAGGTATTCATAATCCTGATCTTCAACACTGGACCGTAAATCATTTAGTAGCAATTCATGCACAACTGTATCAAAAGCCGCACTGAGGTCGAGCAATATTAAAATATCACATTTATTTTCATCCATCATTTCCAGCATACCACTTACAACAGAACAGATGGCTGTCTCCGTAGAGTATAATCTTCTGTAACCAGACTGGTTGTCTGGAAAAGCTTCTATTTCTTCTAAGTGACTGACTAGTTGTTCAATAACTACGTATTCTAGCACTTTTGAGACAAAGGATAGAATCGAAATAGGTTTATGTGAGTTTAATTCCTGATAATCCAGAACAGCTTTCAGAAAAAAAAAAAAGGCAGCGAAAGAGTTGAGAGGCAGAAAAAGAGTCAGGAGGCAGAGAAAGAGTCAGAGAAAGTTTAAGAGGTAGAAAAAGAGGCAGAGAACGTTCAAGAAGTAGAGAAGGAGGCAGAGTTAAGAAGTAGAAAAAGAAATCGAGAAAGTTTAAAAGGTAGAGGAGGAGGCAGAGTTAAGAGGTAGAAAAAGAGGCCAATAGAGTGTTAAGAGGTAGAAAAAGAAGTTGAAGCAGAGAAACAGGTAGACGTAGAGAACGAAGTAGAGGCGGAGAAAGAACTAGCAAAAAAGAGGCAGATAAAGAGCGAAAAAGTTAGAGGGTCCTTTGACTGGCCAGACAGTACTACATTGGATCCTTCTCTCTGGTTACGGTTCACTTTACCTTTGCCTACACATACACCGAATAGTCTGGCTCATTCTTTACATATTCTCCTCTGTCCTCATACACCTGATAACCCTGAGGTTACCAATCAATTCTTCTTCTCTCAAGGGGTTAACTACTGCACTGTTATTGTTCAGTGGCCATTTTCCTCTTGGTAAGGGTAGAAAAGACTCTAGCTATAACGTTCAAACTTGAAGCAAATGTTTTTATGTTGAACAGGCTTACATAAGTCTTTTTATAGTTTATATACAAAAAAATCTGTTTTTGGTGTTGTTACGTTTTTAAAATATCTTATTAGTTAATTATTTCTCATATAATTTATTTTCCCTTTTCTCACTGGGCTATTTTCCCTGTTGGAGGCCTTCGGCTTATAGCATCTTACTTTTCCAACTAGGGTTGTAGCTTAGATGATAATAATAATAATAATAATAATAATAATAATAATAATAATAATAATAATAATAATAATAATAATAATAATAATCAGAGTCATGAGGAAAAGATAGCGGTATAACTACAGGTAGAGAAGAGATAGAAGTAGAGGAGGAAATTAAAGTGGGCCTCTGACAGACAGAATAAAGGGACGTCACAAAGACGTCTGAAAATAAGCAACGATCGCGCACATGCAGATAACGATTATGTACAACCTGGCTTAACCCCCACCGTGAAATTGACCTGACTTTGAATATTCATACGTTAGTAAGAGCCACTCACCTGAGACTTGGTTGGCACTGTTGTTTGGCACCGACGGTCCTCTTGTGAAGAGTAATCGCATTATGCATCACGTTCAGAATGGAGACGGCAGATATACTCCCGAGTGTACCTGTGGTTCAGATGGACAGAGAATAACAATAAGAAAAGACGAAGTAATACATCCACTTCACATATATACAAATTAATCGAAATAATATAAATGTTCCTAAAAAGAGTATCTGGGCAAACAAGGCGAAATAATAAGGGTAGTTCAACAGTACAAATATGAAATGGCACCACCAAACAAGAAAATGTTTATTTAAAACTACAAATATGAAATGGCACCACCAAACAAGAAAAAGTTTATTTAAAACTCTACAAATATGAAATGGCACCACCAAACAAGAAAAAGTTTATTTAAAACTCTACAAATATGAAATGGCACCACCAAACAAGAAAATGTTTATTTAAAACTACAAATATGAAATGGCACCACCAAACAAGAAAAAGTTTATTTAAAACTCTACAAATATGAAATGGCACCACCAAACAAGAAAAAGTTTATTTAAAACTCTACAAATATGAAATGGCACCACCAAACAAGAAAATGTTTATTTAAAACTACAAATATGAAATGGCACCACCAAACAAGAAAAAGTTTATTTAAAACTCTACAAATATGAAATGGCACCACCAAACAAGAAAATGTTTATTTAAAACTCTACAAATATGAAATGGCACCACCAAACAAGAAAAAGTTTATTTAAAACTCTACAAATATGAAATGGCACCACCAAACAAGAAAAAGTTTATTTAAAACTCTACAAATATGAAATGGCACCACCAAACAAGAAAAAGTTTATTTAAAACTCTACAAATATGAAATGGCACCACCAAACAAGAAAAAGTTTATTTAAAACTCTACAAATATGAAATGGCACCACCAAACAAGAAAAAGTTTATTTAAAACTCTACAAATATGAAATGGCACCACCAAACAAGAAAAAGTTTATTTAAAACTCTACAAATATGAAATGGCACCACCAAACAAGAAAAAGTTTATTTAAAACTCTACAAATATGAAATGGCACCACCAAACAAGAAAAAGTTTATTTAAAACTCTACAAATATGAAATGGCACCACCAAACAAGAAAAAGTTTATTTAAAACTCTACAAATATGAAATGGCACCACCAAACAAGAAAAAGTTTATTTAAAACTCTACAAATATGAAATGGCACCACCAAACAAGAAAATGTTTATTTAAAACTACAAATATGAAATGGCACCACCAAACAAGAAAAAGTTTATTTAAAACTCTACAAATATGAAATGGCACCACCAAACAAGAAAAAGTTTATTTAAAACTCTACAAATATGAAATGGCACCACCAAACAAGAAAAAGTTTATTTAAAACTCTACAAATATGAAATGGCACCACCAAACAAGAAAAAGTTTATTTAAAACTCTACAAATATGAAATGGCACCACCAAACAAGAAAAAGTTTATTTAAAACTCTACAAATATGAAATGGCACCACCAAACAAGAAAAAGTTTATTTAAAACTCTACAAATATGAAATGGCACCACCAAACAAGAAAAAGTTTATTTAAAACTCTACAAATATGAAATGGCACTACCAAACAAGAAAATTAAATTGTCTTTTATATCTTTATGCAAGGCAAGACCCAAGTAAGACTATATAAAAATACCCTTCAACTTTTGTTAGCAATATTCCTTTTTGGTACAAATGCTAAAATTTGTCTTGGAAAACCTGTGAAACACTGAAAATATTCTTTGTATAAGTCTGAGGGCAATTCATATGGCAATGGTATTTCACTTTAATCATATTTAGTAGGTTGGACAGGGAACCAACCACCCGTTGAGATACTACAGATAAAGAGTCATGGGGTCCTTTAACTGGCCAGACAGTAATACATTGGATCCTTCTCTCTGTTTCCGGTTTATTTTCACTTTGCCTACACACACACACACCAAATAGTCTGGCCAATTCTTTACATATTCCCCTCTGTCCTCATACACCTGACATCACTGAGATTAATAAAGAATTCTTTTTCACATAAGAGATTAACTAATGCACTTTAATTGTTCAGTGGCCACTTTCCTCTTGGTAAGGGTAGAAGAGACTATTTAGCTTTGGTAAACAGCTCTTCTAGGAGAAGGACACTCCAAAATCAAACCATTGTTATCTAGTCTTGGGTAGTGCCATAGCCTCTGTACAATGGTCTTCCACTGTCTTGAGATAAGAGTTCTCTTGCTTGAGGGTATAATTGGGCACACTATTCTATATTATTTGTCTTCCTCTTATTTTGTTAAAGTTTTTATAGTTTGCATAGATCTTTTTTTTTCATGTTATCACTGTACTTAAAATATTTTTTTTCCTCGTTTCCTTTCCTAACTGGGCTATCTTCCCTGTTGGCGCCCCTGGCCTTGCAGCCTCATGCTTTTCCAACTAGGGTTGTAGCTTAGCAAGTAATAATAATAATAATAATATTAATAACAATAATAATAATAATAATACCTAAAAGATATATCGATAAACGTTAAAAACGTTCAATCATCTTCGCAGACTGAAATGAAGACAATAAATTTACAAATAGCTTCTAATTTTAATCTAAAACATCGATACGTCCAGGCAGTTACATGTAGCTGATTTTGTTAACCTTACAAGGCACTGGAAGAGTTGGAAGACTCAGGCCTACATGCCTGACGATTATGAAGCGTGAAGTAGATGATGAAATAAGAAGTATCGATTTTTATAAAAGCTCACGATAGAGGCGACAGGTGAAATCTAACCGAGGCCCCTTGCGTCAATAGGTGTAGGAGGAGATGATGATGACTTAAGTTATCACACCCTTGCCATTTCAATGTAAACTTCCATGAATACATTTTTTCACTCATTTTGTTGCCTAGTTTTCTAAATGTTTTAAAATAAATATTTCGTTAGCAGTCATCCATTACATCGTATTTCAAACGTGACAGAAATGCTCTGCTCCAAATAGTTACATTATTGCAGTGGAATATATGGAAGAATTACTAAACTGATTGCACTAATGGCAATAAATGTTGTTGAACGTTTATGCATTAATTTTATTGTATTTTTATTTTCATTGAAATATATCATGCTAGCGTGAAGTTTCAGTCGTACATTGCAAAACTCGAACAAATATTTAAAACAAAAATTCGGGGATTCTCTCTCTCTCTCTCTCTCTCTCTCTCTCTCTCTCTCTCTCTCTCTCTCTCTCTCTCTCAATCTATGTATATATATATATATATATATATATATATATATATATATATATATATATATATATATATATATATATATATATACATATAAATATATTTTTAAATATATATATACATATATATATATATATATATATATATATATATATATATATATATATATATATCCAGGACTGAAAATGAATATGAGTAAAACTAAGATACTGTTTAATGGAAATGCACACACATACAGTATTTCCCCAGAAATTAAGACTGGAATTAAAATAAGGATATAAGTAGGGAATGTAGAGCATTTGGTTCACAAAATGAGATCATGAAAAGTAAAATGCTGCTTTTTCTATAAAGAAAGTATTTAATCAGATGGTCCTACCAGTATTAACTCCTGCATCAGAAACTTGGAGCCTTAATAAAAACCTTAGATTCTAAGCGAGTTACAAATCAAAGAGCAACGGAATAAATAATGTTGTAAATAACACCGAGAGACAGAAAAAGAGTAACACGAATAAGTCGAAGATATCTTAACAAGTAATAAAATGAAATGGACATGGGTAGGACATATAACTAAAAATGCTCAACTGATTAATGACAGATAACAGGTGGACATTAAGAATAACAGAATGGGTCCATAGAGATTGCAAAAGAAGCAAGGGAAGGAACAGAAGACGATGGATTGACGAGCTAAGAAAATTTGCTGGTACATATATATATTATATATATATATATATATATATATATATATAGAGAGAGAGAGAGAGAGAGAGAGAGAGAGAGAGAGAGAGAGAGAGAGAGAGAGAGAGAGAGAGAGAGAGAGAGAGAGAGAGAGAGCATTTCAGCTTGGTTTATAAATTATTGTACTTATTCCATACCTACATCAGGATTTGAATCCAAAGTATGTCATCAGCCAGAACCTTTACGAAAATTCAGCTTACAATTGGAAATAAAGTCCTCAAGGATAAGAAGCAAAACAACATCCATTATCAAAGGCCTGCCTTTCTTCCTCCCATATGACTCCCAAGGCCTTCTGAGAGAAACATAATACACGTGTATTTCAATCAAGACTGAATAACAAAAAGTTCATGCATTCGGGGAAATGAATAAAAGAGCACCTCGCAATACCAGATTAAAATTCTGATTTCAAACTTTTTATTATTCACACAATGAGATTGATTTTGATGCTGAAAAGTAGCCTAAACAGAATACAACAAAAGATATCACATTAAAACAGTGCGAGACGAAACTCTTTAAAGTATCTAGTAACATTTATTGATTTCTATTGCTCCCTCCATAGAATACTGAATTTAGTATTTTTTTCCAAACACTTGGATTCACTTTATTCTTCCAAATACTAGAATTTCTTTATTCTTTTAATAACAAGCATTCCCTTTAGTTTTCCAAGCATTGAAGTATCTTTAGTCTTTCAAGCAACGTCATTCCTATATTCTTTCAAATACTGGAATTACCTTTATTTTCCAAAGTGCTGGAATTCACTTTAATTTCCAAAGTACTGGAACTCGCTTCATTTTCCAAAGTGCTGGAACTCACTTCATTTCCCAAAAGGGCTGGAATTCACTTGATTTTCCAAAGTGCTGGAAATCACTTGATTTTCTAAAGTACTGGAATTACATTCATTTTCCAAAGTGCTGGAATTATCTTTATTCTCCAGTGCTGGAATTACCTTTATTTTCCAAAGTACTGGAATTACCTTAATTTTCCAAAGGGCTGGAATTACCTTAATTTTCCAAAGGGCTGGAATTTCCTTTATTTTCCAAAGTACTGGAATTACCTTTATTTTTAAAAAATACTGGAATTACCTTTATTTTTCAAAAGGGTGGGATTCCCTTCATTCTTACAACAGTTATAAATTAATCCTTTCTTCCAAACTTTGAAATTCTAAACTTCTCTCAAATTTGATCATTTTCCTTCCTGCCAATCTTTGAAATTCTTTTCCATCTTCCACCTTTCGGAAATTCACCATTTTTCAACCACTGGATTTCTCCCGCATTTCAAAAACTTGTTCCCAACTTAACGGTTGCGGTGACCCATGTGGTAACGTCCCTGACTGGTGAACTCCAGACTGGGGTTCAAGTCCCGCTCAGACTCGTTAGTTTCTTTGATCGCTACAACCTTGCCATACCATCCTTGTGAGCTAAGGATGAGGGGTTTGGGGGAGCCTATGGGTCAACTGTTAAGTCATCAGCAGCCATTGCCTGGCCATCCTTGGTCCTGACTTGGGTGGAGAGAGCCTGGGCGCTGATCATATGTATATATGGTCAGTCTCTAGGGCATTGTCCTGTTCGATAGGGCAATGTTACTGTACCTTGCCTCTGCCATTCATGAGCGGCCTTTAGGCCTT
>NC_090754.1:72878795-72906295 GCF_036898095.1 Palaemon carinicauda
TATATATATATATACACACACAGACAGCCATACACTTGCTCTTTATTATACTATATAGGGGATAGGAAATAAACTAAAAAATTCATTACTGAAGCCTCGTTCGTAAAAAAGAATATGGATGTACAGTAGATTGGATTTGAGGCTTTTGGCAATACGTTCCACCGCCGGGAGTGAGGAGGACGTTCAGAGCGCAGGCCCAAATGAGGGAAAACCCTGTATGTATATGAAATAAAAGTTAAGGAATAGATGTCTAGTAGAGGGAAGGACCCTTCAGTATTGTCTGTAATGTAACGCGTGAGATTAACAGAAAACACACTGCCCATCCGGTTAAAAGGTTTAAAGGTCGCTCATGAATGGCAGAGGCAAGGGACAGTGAAATTTCCCTATCAAGCAGGACAATGTTCAAGTGACTGACCATATATACATATGATCAGCGCCAAAGCCTCCTCTCCACCTAAGCTTGGACCAAGGAGAGCAAGGCAATGAGCTTCTGATGACTCAGCAGATTGACCTAGAGGCTACCCCAAAACCCTCACCCTTAGCTCACAAGAATGGTGAGGTTGCAGTGACAAAAGATATTAACGAGTTTGAGTGGTACTCGAACCCCAGTCTGGTGTTCACCAGTCACGGACGTTACCACATCGCCCATCACACGACTTTAACAGGACACCCCCCCCCCCCTCCTCCATGAGAGATGTTAAAAATATCTTCATGAATCTCTTGAATACTTCAAGTGAGTCAAGGAAATGAGACTCTGAATACTGCACAAATAGTAGGTAATAACCCTGTGACCAATTTAGGTTTTTTTTTATGCAATCTCAAAAGTCGTGCTTTTGCTTTGGTATGCGATCTCACTTCAATTCACGACGAAACAAAAACCAGTAGATTTTCTAAAATAAATATATATATATATATATATATATATATATATATATATATATATATATATATATATATATATATATATATATACCGGAAATAATAATCTAAGAAATAACATTCAATCATTGACGTTAGTGTGCGCAGCTACACGTTACCACTTGCCCGTACATACGGAGCTTGAGGATTTTATTTTCTCGCGAGCGAAACGAGCACACGGCGAAGCAAGACCTATTAGATTTTCTATTATTCTCGTTTTTTACTTATCAAAAAATATTGAGGCCGCATACGAAACCAAGAAATAAATTTCTGAGATCTCGCTATAAATGAGATCGCATACCAAACCAGCACCAAAATTAACGTTTATCAAAGGACATAGTAACGTTAATTAGGTAATATAAGTGTACCTAAGCGGTCAAACATGATGACTAAATATTTAGATATATGCACGAAGTTTTAACCCTTGCCACCTCTCCCCCTCTCCTAACACAACCCGCTGATTCGACAATTTGTACCTCTCCCCCTCTCCTAACACAACCCGCTGATTCGACACTTTGTACCTCTCCCCCTCTCCTAACACAACCCGCTGATTCGACAATTGGTACCTCTCCCCCTCTCCTAACACAACCCGCTGATTCGACACTTTGTACCTCTCCCCCTCTCCTAACACAACCCGCTGATTCGACACTTTGTACCTTTCCCCCTCTCCTAACACAACCCGCTGATTCGACACTTTGTACCTCTCCCCCTCTCCTAACACAACCCGCTGATTCGACACTTTGTACCTCTCCCCCTCTCCTAACACAACCCGCTGATTCGACACTTTGTACCTCTCCCCCTCTCCTAACACAACCCGCTGATTCGACACTTTGTACCTCTCCCCCTCTCCTAACACAACCCGCTGATTCGACACTTTGTACCTCTCCCCCTCTCCTAACACAACCCGCTGATTCGACAATTTGTACCTCTCCCCCTCTCCTAACACAACCCGCTGATTCGACAATTTGTACCTCTCCCCCTCTCCTAACACAACCCGCTGATTCGACAATTTGTACCTCTCCCCCTCTCCTAACACAACCCGCTGATTTGACAATTTGTACCTCTCCCCCTCTCCTAACACAACCCGCTGATTCGACAATTTGTACCTCACCCCCCCTCTCCTAACACAACCCGCTGATTCGACAATTTGTACCTCTCCCCCTCTCCTAACACAACCCGCTGATTCGACAATTTGTACCTCTCCCCCTCTCCTAACACAACCCGCTGATTCGACAATTTGTACCTCTCCACCTCTCTTAACACAACCCGCTGATTCGACAATTTGTACCTCTCCCCCTCTCCTAACACAACCCGCTGATTCGACAATTTGTACCTCTCCACCTCTCTTAACACAACCCGCTGATTCGACAATTTGTACCTCCCCCCTCTCCTAACACAACCTGCTGATTCGACAATTTGTACCTCTCCCCCTCTCCTAACACAACCCGCTGATTCGACAATTTGTACCTCTCCCCCTCTCCTAATACAACCCGCTGATTCGACAATTTGTACCTCCCCCCTCTCCTAACACAACCTGCTGATTCGACAATTTGTACCTCTCCCCCTCTCCTAATACAACCCGCTGATTCGACAATTTGTACCTCCCCCCTCTCCTTACACAACCTGCTGATTCGACAATTTGTACCTCTCCCCCTCTCCTAATACAACCCGCTGATTCGACAATTTGTACCTCCCCCCTCTCCTAACACAACCTGCTGATTCGACAATTTGTACCTCCCCCTCTCCTAACACAACCTGCTGATTCGACAATTTGTACCTCTCCCCCTCTCCTAACACAACCCGCTGATTCGATAATTTGTACCTCCCCCCTCTCCTAACACAACCTGCTGATTCGACAATTTGTACCTCTCCCCCTCTCCTAACACAACCCGCTGATTCGATAATTTGTACCTCCCCCCTCTCCTAACACAACCTGCTGATTCGACAATTTGTACCTCTCCCCCTCTCCTAACACAACCCGCTGATTCGACAATTTGTACCTCTCCCCCTCTCTTAACACAACCCGCTGATTCGACAATTTGTACCTCTCCCCCTCTCTTAACACAACCCGCTGATTCGACAATTTGTACCTCTCCCCCTCTCATAACACAACCTGCTAATTCGACAATTTGTACCTCTCCCCCTCTCATAACACAACCTGCTAATTCGACAATTTGTACCTCTCCCCCTCTCATAACACAACCTGCTAATTCGACAATTTGTATTGAGTGTGTGGTTACCTTCCGGGGTAACCCCTCTCACCCGGTAATGACTACTTACTCTTCCCCATGAGAATGGCAGGGAAATATATATATATATATATATATATATATATATATATATATATATATATATATATATATATATATATATATATATATATATATATATATATATATATGAACTGATCACAGTCAAGTTGGTCGTTACTGATCGGGATAAGTGAAGTGTCAACAGATTTTTCTTCTTTGTTAGAGGAAGGACAGTTACGCTGTGGCTTGGGTGGCACTACGAAAATGACGGTTATAAGCTTGGCGTCACCAAACCCTCTCCCGATTGGTTGTTATGAGACTTTCGGGTCAAAACAACCAATCATTGATCAGGCATCGCGATGCCCATCTATGGGCGATGGGGAAACTGCCCATAAGAGACAGTCTGGTTTCGGAGGCCTTGCCAGTGTGTCACGTAAGGAATAGCAGGTGCCAACATGTGTGCCAACCCGAGTACCATTTTCTGAGGGCTTTTTTCTTAGTAACGTAACGTAATTATAATTAAGGGCGCCCTTGTAAACTTAAGAGAATACAGCATGTGTAAAATTATCAACTCGGCTATTATTTGTGCATGAAATCCCTCTCTATTCATGTTTCCCTAAAACTGATTGAATCCCAATACGACCCAGATCGGGTCATATATATATATATATATATATATATATATATATATATATATATATATATATATATATATATATATACATATATATATTTTTATATATATATATATATATATATATATATATTATATATATATATATATATATATATATATATATAATCCCTGCCAATCTCATGGGGAAGAGGTGTGTGTGTGTGTGTAGAGCCAGGCACTTTCTCTGTATTATATAGGGGTGATTAATCAAAGGATATAGTTTACTTGTATAGTTATATGAGGAAAAACATTTTTATCATGCCCGTGCTACCTTGTGCAGTTCCCAGAAGTTTCCCTATTAGCATTATTATTATCAATTGATAAGCTACAACCTTAGTTGGAAAAAAACAGGATGCTAGAAGCCCAAGGGCTCCAACGGTTAAAATAGACCAGTGAGAAAAGGAAACAAGGAAATAAGGGAAGTAATTAAAATTAAAATAAAATACTTTAAGAACAAGAACATTAAAATAAATATTTCCTATATAAACTATACAAACTTTAACAAAACAAGAGGAAGAGAAATAAGATATACTAGTGTGCCCGAGTGTACCCTCAAGCAAGAGAACTCGACCTCAAGACAGTGGGAGACCATGGTATGATAAGGGCTGTAATCCACAAAGACAACTGGATCATGCCTTTACTTTTGTTTAATCTATATACCAATCATTTATAGATTTAAAACCCCTAAAAATAGAAAGACTAAGGTCGCATTTGATCCATAAGATGGCTTTCACGTTTTTCAGTATCAAACCACTACCAGATAGGCCTATACAATAAGACAAGCAAAACTACCTGCCACTCAAGAGTAATCGTCTTCCGTTTGGTTGAAAAGAATAAATATCGTACAAACAGTATAAGTAAATAAATGTATATGTAGAGCAATTAATTCTACATAAAAATTATTTAATAAATATATGGGAAACATAAAACAAACAAATCATATACACAGAGCATAACTAAAGGCACTTAGGAGAGTGCAACATCTCCGCCGAGGCAGCTTATTTCTCGACCTTGACCTTTGACCTTAACATCCATTAATTGGCGTGGATTTTCATACACTCCAATAAAAACCAAGTTTGAAGTGTCTGTGATAACGATGTCCAAACTTATGGCCGATGAGGTGATATGGACATTTGGCTCGCCTGTGACCCTTACCTTTGACCTTCCAAAATTTAATAATTTCCAGCTCTTTACATAAGTCTAAAATCCCTGCGAGTTTAATTACTTTACATTTAAAATTGTGGCCGTGTGGTTGATGACCGGAATTTGACCTTTTGTTTGACCGTGGGCCGACCTTAACCTTCGACCATAACATGTATTAATTGGCGTGGATTTACATGCACTCATATATAAACAAAGTTTGAAGTCTTTGTGACAACGATGTCCAAACTTCTGGCTGATTACGTGAATTCGACATTTTGCTTGACCGTGACACTGACCTTCCAAAATTTAATAATATCCAGCTTTTTACAGAACAGTTAATACCTGCAAGTTTCATTACTCTACGATAAAATTTGTGGCCAGGAAGGTGTTTACTAACAAAACACACACACATACAACAAGGGCGTGAAACATAACCTCCTTCCAACTTCGTTGGCGGATGTAATCACATCTTGGAAAAAAGGGGTTGCCACAAATCAAACTGGGGAGTAAATCACGTACCTATGATTGTAGTAACATGCCCATCCTTCTCGTCACCCGCCTCTTTGGAAGAATGCTGTCGCCACATGAGCATCCACTGGCCGTAGTGGCCCATGGTGCCACGACCCGGGATGGAATCCGGAGTGCCAACGGTGCTGGCACTACCCTCGCCACTCACCACACTGCCTGTACGACTGTTTTGTCTGCCAAGACGAGCCGGATGCGCCGTGAAAACTGGAAGCTGGATCTTGATTTTTCTGTTTTTTTATGAAAGAAAATGAATATATGAGTTACTATATACAGAGACATTTACACATGTAAAGAGTTATATTTTCACAAACATATAATATATATATATATATATATATATATATATATATATATATATATATATGTATGTATATATATATATATATATATATATATATATATATATATATATATATATATATATATATACATACAAAACAAGCAAATAAATATCCCAACCTTACTAATAAAAGAAAAACCAGCCAGCAAATATATACACAAACTAGCAAAAGAAAGCCAACTAGTAAATATATATCCCAACCATAAACAAGAAAACAAATATCCAAACCTAATTAAAAGGAAAATCAACCAGGAAATGAATATCCCGACCTAACTAATAAGAGAAAAAACAACCAGCAAATAAATATCCCAACCTAACCAATATAAGAGCAAATAAATATACCACCTAGACTAATAAAAGAAATCCAACTAGCAAATAAATATCCCAACCTAACAAATAAAAGAAAAACCAATCAGCAAATAAATATCTCAGCCTAACTAACAAAAGAAAAACCAACCCGCAAATAAATATCTCAAACTAACTAATAAAAGAAAAACCAACCAGCAAGTAAATATCCCAACCTAACAAATAAAAGAAAAACCAATCAGCAAATAAATATCTCAGCCTAACTAATAAAAGAAAAACCAACCAGAAAATAAATATCTCAGCCTAACTAACAAAAGAAAAACCAACCCGCAAATAAATATCTCAAACTAACTAATAAAAGAAAAACCAACCAGCAAGTAAATATCCCAACCTAAGTAATAAAAGAAGAAACAACCAGAAAATAAATATCCCAACCGAAATAATAAAAGAAAAACCCACCAGCAAATAAATATCTCAACCTAACTAATTAAGGAAAAACCAACTAGAAAATATATATCCCAACCAAACTAATAGGAAAAAAACTAACCAGCAACTAATTAAAAAAAGAAAACAACAGGAAAACAAAAATCCCAACGTAACTAAAAGGAAAAACAAGCCAGCAAATAAATATCCCAACCTAACTAATAGAAGAAAACCAACCAGAAATAAAATATCACAACCTCACTAATAAAAGAAAAAACAAGCAAATAAATATCACAAACTAACTAATAAAAGAAAAACCAACCAACACATAAATATCCGAACCTAACTAATAAAAGAGAAAACCAGCAAAAAGACACCTCAACCTAACTAATAAAATAGAAAAAAAATAACCAGCACATAAATATAAAAACCTAACTAATAAAAGAAAAGCTAACCAGCAAATAAACATCCCAGCCTACCTAATAAAAGAAAAACCAACCAGCAAATAAATATCCCAACCTAAGTAATAAAGAAAAACCAACCAGAGAATAAATATCCAAACCGAACAAATAAAAGAAAAACCAACCAGCATATAAATATCACAAGCTAACTAATAAATGAAAAACCAACCAGCATATAAATATCCCAACCTGACTAATAAAAGAAAAACCAACCAGCATATAAATATCCCAGCCTAAGTAATAAAAGAAAAACCAACCAGAGAATAAATATCCAAACCGAACAAATAAAAGAAAAACCAACCAGCATATAAATATCACAAGCTAACTAATAAATGAAAAACCAACCAGCATATAAATATCCCAGCCTGACTAATAAAAGAAAAACCAACCAGCAAATAAATATCCCAGCCTAAGTAATAAAAGAAAAACCAACCAGAGAATAAATATCCAAACCGAACAAATAAAAGAAAAACCAACCAGCATATAAATATCACAAGCTAACTAATAAATGAAAAACCAACCAGCATATAAATATCCCAACCTGACTAATAAAAGAAAAACCAACCAGCAAATAAATATCCCAGCCTAAGTAATAAAAGAAAAACCAACCAGAGAATAAATATCCAAACCGAACAAATAAAAGAAAAACCAACCAGCACATAAATATCCCAACCTAAGTAATAAAGAAAAACCAACCAGCAAATAAGTATCCCAACCGAACTAATAAAAGAAAAACCAACCAGCAAATAAATATCCCAACCTAAGTAATAAAGAAAAACCAACCAGAGAATAAATATCCAAACCGAACAAATAAAAGAAAAACCAACCAGCATATAAATATCACAAGCTAACTAATAAATGAAAAACCAACCAGCATATAAATATCCCAGCCTGACTAATAAAAGAAAAACCAACCAGCAAATAAATATCCCAGCCTAAGTAATAAAAGAAAAACCAACCAGAGAATAAATATCCAAACCGAACAAATAAAAGAAAAACCAACCAGCATATAAATATCACAAGCTAACTAATAAATGAAAAACCAACCAGCATATAAATATCCCAACCTGACTAATAAAAGAAAAACCAACCAGCAAATAAATATCCCAGCCTAAGTAATAAAAGAAAAACCAACCAGAGAATAAATATCCAAACCGAACAAATAAAAGAAAAACCAACCAGCACATAAATATCCCAACCTAAGTAATAAAGAAAAACCAACCAGCAAATAAGTATCCCAACCGAACTAATAAAAGAAAAACCAACCAGCAAATAAATATCCCAACCTAAGTAATAAAGAAAAACCAACCAGAGAATAAATATCCAAACCGAACAAATAAAAGAAAAACCAACCAGCATATAAATATCACAAGCTAACTAATAAATGAAAAACCAACCAGCATATAAATATCCCAACCTGACTAATAAAAGAAAAACCAACCAGCATATAAATATCCCAGCCTAAGTAATAAAAGAAAAACCAACCAGAGAATAAATATCCAAACCGAACAAATAAAAGAAAAACCAACCAGCATATAAATATCACAAGCTAACTAATAAATGAAAAACCAACCAGCATATAAATATCCCAGCCTGACTAATAAAAGAAAAACCAACCAGCAAATAAATATCCCAGCCTAAGTAATAAAAGAAAAACCAACCAGAGAATAAATATCCAAACCGAACAAATAAAAGAAAAACCAACCAGCATATAAATATCACAAGCTAACTAATAAATGAAAAACCAACCAGCATATAAATATCCCAACCTGACTAATAAAAGAAAAACCAACCAGCAAATAAATATCCCAGCCTAAGTAATAAAAGAAAAACCAACCAGAGAATAAATATCCAAACCGAACAAATAAAAGAAAAACCAACCAGCACATAAATATCCCAACCTAAGTAATAAAGAAAAACCAACCAGCAAATAAGTATCCCAACCGAACTAATAAAAGAAAAACCAACCAGCAAATAAATATCCCAACCTAAGTAATAAAGAAAAACCAACCAGAGAATAAATATCCAAACCGAACAAATAAAAGAAAAACCAACCAGCATATAAATATCACAAGCTAACTAATAAATGAAAAACCAACCAGCATATAAATATCCCAACCTGACTAATAAAAGAAAAACCAACCAGCAAATAAATATCCCAGCCTAAGTAATAAAAGAAAAACCAACCAGAGAATAAATATCCAAACCGAACAAATAAAAGAAAAACCAACCAGCATATAAATATCCCAACCTGACTAATAAAAGAAAAACCAACCAGCAAATAAATATCCCAGCCTAAGTAATAAAAGAAAAACCAACCAGAGAATAAATATCCAAACCGAACAAATAAAAGAAAAACCAACCAGCATATAAATATCACAAGCTAACTAATAAATGAAAAACCAACCAGCATATAAATATCCCAACCTGACTAATAAAAGAAAAACCAACCAGCAAATAAATATCCCAGCCTAAGTAATAAAAGAAAAACCAACCAGAGAATAGATATCCAAACCGAACAAATAAAAGAAAAACCAACCAGCACATAAATATCCCAACCTAAGTAATAAAGAAAAACCAACCAGCAAATAAGTATCCCAACCGAACTAATAAAAGAAAAACCAACCAGCAAATAAATATCCCAACCTAAGTAATAAAAGAAAAACCAACCAGCAAATAAATATCCCAACCTAAGTAATAAAAGAAAAACCAACCAGAGAATAAATATCCAAACCGAACAAATAAAAGAAAAACCAACCAGCATATAAATATCGCAACCGAACTAATAAAAGAAAAAACAACTAGTATATAAATATCCCAAACTAACTAATAAAAGAAAAAACAAACATCAAATAAATATCACAACCGAACTAATAAAAGAAAAACCAACCAGCAAATAAGTATCCCAAACTAACTAATAAAAGTAAACACAACCAGAAAATAAATATCCCAAACGAAATAATAAAAGAAAAACCAACCAGCAAATAAATAGCCCAGCCTAATAAAAGAAAAACCAATCAGCAAATAACCATCCAACCCAAACTAATAAAAGAAAAATCAACCAGCAGATAAATATCCCAACAACTAATAAAAGAAAAACCAACCAGCAAGTAAATATACCAACCTAACTAATAAAAGAAAAAAACCAGCAAATATATATCCCAACCGAACTAATAAAAGAAAAACCAACCAGCAAATAAATATCCCGGCCGAACTAATAAAAAGAAAACCAACCAGCAAACAAATATCCAACACAACTAATAAAAGAAAAACCAACCAGCAAATAAATATCCAAACCTATTAAAAGAAAACCAACTAGCAAATAAACATCCCAGCCTAACTAATAAAAAAATCCAACCACACCAGCATATTAATATCTCAACCTAACTAATAAAAGAAAAACCAACCAGCAAATTAATATCCCAACCTAACTAATAAAAGAAAAACCAGCCAGCATATAAATATCCAAACCTAACTAATAAGAGAAAAACCAACCAGCAAATTAATATCTGAACTAAGTAATAAAATAAAACCAAACCAGTAAATCAACACCCCAGCCTAACTAATAAAAGAAAAACCAACCTATCAGATCCCGGAGGTAAAAGCTGCTGATCGAGGTCGATGGAGAGGTCTCCAATCCTGTACACGACAGCAGCGTCTATTATTTTGTTCAGGGTCGTCATGGCCGTGTACTGAAGCTCTTGCACGCCAGCGAGCAGGGTGGCACACAGGCGTACCAAGAGGCAGATTGCAGCGGCGGCCTCCCGGCGACCGTTGCTGTTCGAACTCGGAACCGTAGCCGGACCCAGAGGCGGTCCGGTGTCGCTGCTGCTGCCACCGCCCTCATTGCTGCTGTTGCTGGCGGTGCTGCTGCCACACAACACCTCGAGGATGTTCTGAAGGAGGAAAAGTTGGGATTTGTAATTTGTGGTTAGTTTTGTGAGTATAAGAAACGCTTGATAAAGGATTGAATAAAAAGAAATTTTGAGATAAAAACGGGTGAGGAAATTTTGTGATAAAAATGTATAAGACCGAAGGGACTCTGAGATGTTAAAGGCAAAGAACTGAATGTGAAAAAAAAAAATTCAGATAAAAACAGGTAAGAGGAAATTTTGAGATAAAAATGTAAAAGACTGAAGAGAAACTTTGAGATATAAAAGGTAAAGAGCTGAATGAGAAGGAATTCTGAGATAAAAACAGGTAAGAGGAAATTTTGAGATAAAATGCAAGACTGAAGAGAAACTTTGAGATATTAAAGGTAAAGAACTGAATGAGAAGGAATTCCGAGATAAAAACAGGTAAGACCTTAATAAGATGAAATTTTAAGATAAAAACAATCATGAGAAAATGAAATAGATAAGAGGAGAAAGTTCAAAGTTAATGTTAGTAAAAGTAAGACAATTTGGATAATGGAAATCAGGAATAGAGAGCAATGAATATATACACTACACGTCAGTTGTTGATTCAAATAGATATATGAAAATAAATGTTTCATGGAGGGAAGATGAATAAAATAAGAGATAAACACAACAGATGAAAGAGTTAGTACCAGAATTTCTGCAAGAAGCTAGATGATGATGACGTCATTGTCTGAATATCCAGTTAATTTAACTTTAATTCCTAATCTAAAAACCATTTCGCACTCTCACATAATTTATCTAAATAAATCACACTATAAATATGATAGGGTCAAGGTTGCAGTGGGCTAAAATTCTTTTCCACATTAGAGAATTAGCGTAAAGGTCATCAAGTCACGTCGGAACATTTAAAAACTTCCCTTTCATTTCAGGCTGTCGCGTATTAATAACTGTCTATTTCAGGTAATAATCCATTAAAACTTCTGATCTACTTCGGGACAGAATTAATACAAAACAATTAAATGTTTAAAGGCCGCTCATGCATGGCAGAGGCAAGGGACAGTGACATTGCCATATCGAGCAGGGCAATGCCCTACAGACTGACCATATATATATATATATATATATATATATATATATATATATATATATATATATATATATATATATATGTGTGTGTGTGTGTGTGTGTGTGTGTGTGTGTGTGTGTGTGTGATCAGCGCCAAAGGCGCCTCTCCATTCAAGCTAGGACCATGGAGGGCCAGGCAATGGCTGCTGATGACTCAGCAGATAGACCTATAGGCTCCCTCAAACCCCCACCCTTAGCTCACAGGGATGGTGAGGTTACCATGACCAAAGAAACTAACGAGTTTGAGCAGGACCAACCCCAGCCTGGCATTTGCCAATCAGGGATGTTACCACATCGACCACCACAATCCTAATATTTCTATCATTAAACTCAAATCAATATCCATGGATAAGCAGAATGGCTTACAGCTCCAAGCGATGGTATATATATTCCAGACCCGTAAACATAAACCCAATTAATCAGGTCATGCAATTCCTTTCAAGAATAACCATAATTTTCATTACTATAAAATGTATAATTTTATTCACATTTGTCCACAAAACCTTTAGTTATCTGCATCCTTTTTCCTTGGCTCTTAAGTTAATTAAAACGTATTTATCTATACTCACAACAGAGGGATGAAAAAAAAAAAAAAAAAAAACAAGGGAAATATATTGGTGAGGGAACAGGGTCCCCAAATAAATTGTCCATATCAGCCATATCTAACCACCGTATCCTTGTGGCCGCTAAAGATTGACACCATCCCATTACTCACCATCAAGGGATAAGAATAAAGCTTAACCTCCAGATACCGCCTCTAAATATCTGAGAGAGAGAGAGAGAGAGAGAGAGAGAGAGAGAGAGAGAGAGAGAGAGAGAGAGAGGAGAGAGAGAGAGAGAGAATTTTTCGGGTTGTAGTCTACTGGAAACTTCCCTGCTTAGCAATCTGTTGGACGGGGTTCAAAAGCCGCTCAAACTCGATAGTTTCCTGTAGTATCTGCAACTTCACCATCCTTGTGAGCTAACGAAGGGGTGTTTGTGGGAGCCTGTAGGTCTTGCCTGTTGAGTCATCAACAGCCATTGCCTGGCCCTCCCTGGTCCAAGCTTGGGCGATGATCATATGTCTATAAAGTCAGTCTCAAGGAGACTGTCCTGTCCCTTGCCTCTCCAATTCATGAGTGACCTTTAAACTGTTTCTTTTAACCTTTTTATAGATTCCGGAGACATAATAATTCTATTGAAATCGAACTTTAAGGGATTTAGATATTTCAAATAAAGAATTTTCGATATATCAGTAGGAAATTTTGCCAAATAAACAATTTTCAATATATTAATCGTAAATTTAGTACATTAACCACAAAAAAAAAAAATATATATATATAAATAAAAAAAAAAAAAACTTGTTGGCTACACCAAAAGAAGTTTGTTTTGAGAAAACGAGGCTTTAAATAACACATCAACCGTTTGACATATTGATAGCTTCAAATACCAAATCACGAATATCCAATAAATGCTGGATTTACTACACCTCGGAATCAACTTTTACCAAAAAGGGAAATATGTAAAAAAAATGCATCTGCACCTATACATGGACTTGCCACACATACACACACATTATATATATATATATATATATATATATATATATATATATATATATATATATATATATATATATATATATATATATATATACTGTATAGGTAGTAGGTTGACTAAGACATCAGCCACCCATTGAGATACTACCACTAGAGAGTTATGGCCAGACAGTACTACATTGGATCCTTCTCTCTGGTTACGGTTCATTTTTCCATTTTCCTACACACTCACACCGAATAGTCTGGCCTATTCTTTACATATTCTCCTCTGTCCTCATACACCTGACAACACTGAGATTACCAAACAATTCTTCTTACTGCACTGTAATTGTTCAAAGACCACTTTCCTCTTTGCTAGGGCAGAAGAGACTCTTTAGCTATGGTACGCCGCTCTTCTAGGAGAAGGACACTCCAAAATCAAACTATTGTTCTCTAATGTTAGGTAGTGCCATAGCCTCTGTAACATGGTCTTCTACTGTCTTGGGTGGGAGTTCTCTTGCTTGAGGGTACACTCGGGCACACTGTTTTATCTTATATCTTATTTCTCTTCCACTTGATTTGTTGTAAGTTTTTATAGTTAATAAAGTAATATCTATTTTAATATTGTTGCTCTTCTTAAAATATTTTATTTTTCCTTGTTTCCTTTCCTCACTGAGATATTTTCCCTGTTAGAGCCCCTGGGCTTATAGCATCCTGGTTTTCCAACTAGGGTTGTAGCTTAGCAAGTAATAATATATATATATATATATATATATATATATATATATATATATATATATATATATACTATCTACTTTGGGTGGAAGATACTTAGTTATTCCGTGAATTTGATATCAATAAGTTACATAAAAATTATTCTCCTTCTGTTTTTGACCGAAAATCACGATAAATTCGTGGAGTTTTTATGCTTCTTTGTTACGTAAAAGCAGGTATAAATAGTGATAACGTAGATCTCAATACAAACACAACTTTAATATTCATCGCAAAGAGGAGAAAACATGTAATCTTTCTTTATTGTTCAATTTTGTCATTCTTTATGTAGCAGAAACGGATACTATTCTGATCCAAGTTGAAACTAGCAATTTAGTTTTAAATTTTAGATTATTTTTCTTAACATACTACAATAAATTAGTATCCTATCATAAACAGATACTTTACTAAGCTCGAAGGATATAATTAGCAAATTAGTTCTAAATTTAAGGTTTTTTTTTTAACAAACTACAATAAATTAGTATCCTATGAACAGATACTTTACAAAGCTCGAAGAATATAACTAGCAATTTAGTTCTAAACTTTAGATTTTTTTTTAAACAAACTACAATAAATTAGTATCCTATAAACAGATACTTTACAAAGCTCGAAGAATATAACTAGCAATTTAGTTCTAAACTTTAGATTTTTTTTTTAAACAAACTACAATAAATTAGTATCCTATAAACAGATACTTTACAAAGCTCGAAGGATATAACTAGCAATTTAGTTCTAAACTTTAGATTTTTTTTTTAAACAAACTACAATAAATTAGTATCCTATAAACAGATACTTTACAAAGCTCGAAGGATATAACTAGCAATTTAGTTCTAAACTTTAGATTTTTTTTTTTTAAACAAACTACAATAAATTAGTATCCTATAAACAGATACTTTACAAAGCTCGAAGGATATAACTAGCAATTTAGTTCTAAACTTTAGATTTTTTTTTTAAACAAACTACAATAAATTAGTATCCTATAAACAGATACTTTACAAAGCTCGAAGGATATATTGCGCAGAACTTTGCACACCCAAAATAAACATCCTCACACCAAATATCATATTTTCATGTATACATAAATACAAAGTGACATCCGGTATTTGTCTTTATTATCTTCATTTGTTTTATTCAAGTTATTTACGAATGAAAGCAAAATGTGACGTCCCACACCCCAGGACAACCCTCAAATCCCCCATATTCTTTATGAAAGCAAAATCTACAAAGGAAAAGAGGAAATTTGCAATTATCTTCTGCCATTTGTCATTTTCTGCCGGCAGCTGTTTCAGCCGTTAACTTACGACTATCGTTAAGGGCCTCTTAGTTGAAAATTGAAATTACGCTTTAATATACTGAACTTTCCCAAAATGATAGCCACAAGTTAATGTCTGGAACAGCTGTCGGCAGCAGATGATATATGGAGCGACATCATATCAGATTTTGTGTTTTCCTTAGAGTTATGGCCTTAAGAAAGAGGGAAGCTATAGGGATTAGATTTATGTTGTGTTGGGTTGTTAGGGCCACGTGTATTCCTGCAACCGGTGGCAATTGCAAGAGAGAGAGAGAGAGAGAGAGAGAGAGAGAGAGAGAGAGAGAGAGAGAGAGAGAGAGAGAGAGAGAGAGAGAGAGAGAGCTTGTTACTTAATAATTTTTCAAATGAGAGAGAGAGAGAGAGAGAGAGAGAGAGAGAGAGAGAGAGAGAGAGCTTGTTACTTAATAATTTTTCAAGAGATCCTTAACTCGCCTGCATGAAACCGTGCTGAGGATATTATCTCTCTCTCTCTCTCTCTCTCTCTCTCTCTCTCTCTCTCTCTCTCTCTCTCTCTCTCTCTCTCTCTCTCTCTCTCTCTCTCTCAAGAATAACCCTACTTGAAATTGTAGTATTTTCACGCGCTTCCACTCCTCAATACCTGACATGAATCTCTATCAACTGTATTGTAGCAAACAACAATGGGTTTTCACGTTACAGAGAAATTCAAAAGCATAATATATATATATATATATATATATATATATATATATATATATATATATATATATATATATATATATACATATATATATATATATATATATATATATATATATATATATATATATATATATATATATATATATATATATATATATATATAAATACACATACTTCATATATTTGTGAGTGTATCACAAATATGATCACAAAATTTAGGACTCATCTTTTGGACTTTCCCACCATGATTATTCAATATTAAAATGGGAGTAAATGCATTATCAAAGAAGGATGTGTTTACTCCACTCAAGGTCTAAACATCGTGTTAAGACCCTAAATCAACTACGAAAATACAGGCATAAAAAAAAAAAAAAAAAAAAAAACAGATTACAAATATTCAAACTATTCGAAAAATTCCTTATTAAAGGTAAAGGTAAAAGCGTCTGGCTTCATTTCCAACTTCATCATGATAGATGCTCACCAGAACGTCAGCCGGGCAAGCCCAACAGCCCCCAACTGCGGTGCACAACCACATCAGTAGCCTCCCGAGCAAACAGCTTTAACTCACGGTTCCGGGTAGGGATCTATGTGCTGCCATGCGAATGCAAGGCGAACACGTTACCACAGTACTAGCCAGAAGGCTAGCTAAGCTAAGTACTATTTGCGTTCTTAAATAATTTACGCCACTTATATAACACATGTACAGCCGGCGTCAGTTAATTAAGTAAAGCAGAACTCCAGAGTATAAGAAATCAAGAAATCTAGCCATCGTTGGCAACTCGACCACTGTCCTCCCCATTGCCATTTCACGATTCAATCTCTCATTTAACAAAATAAAAATAGCTCATTAATATCACAGTCATTCATTGTGTTGTTTTGTTCTCGAGTCCATCAGATATGTTTCCCAACTAGATTAAAAAGATAACAGCGGATCTGGTGATTGAAACCGCTTATATCGCAACAATTTTATAAGCTGACATATGCAGTTAGGTCACTGGCTAGCTAATTGCTTGCTTAGATGCGCTTAAATGCACTTTTACCTTCATTTGGTTAAGATTCACGTCAATCAACAATAATTACCATTAGATTGTACGAAAAAATTAAGCGCTAAATACACAATTGTTGTTTTATAATAAATTTGATATTAATACAGCTGGTGAAAACATTTGGTAAATTTACTGCAGATTTAATTTTAGAGAAATATAATGCTTAAGTGTGAGCATGTAAGGGAAAAAGTAATTAGACTCTGGGATCAAAATTTGGAGTTCAAGTATTAATTTCCTAACTGCTAATAAAGAAGAATTTGCAACTAATTAATAGACCTCATTGTCATATTGTAGATAATAGAGCAAATATATACTTAATAAAAAAAAAGACTTGGCGAATTAATCATTCGCTTTCATAGTCCTCTGTATTTCAAGAAAAATGAGACATCGGGTTTTTTTTTTCTTTTCTTTTTTATATCTTCTAAACCAATCGATTGAGTGTTATGGTAAATAAAAAAATTCTCTCAACCCAAAAGATAATTCTTGATGAAAAATTGGCATATAGTAGATGGAGCAAAAATATATTTTATAAAAAGACTTGGTGAATTAGTCATTTATTTTTTTTCAATATTATGTATTTCAAGACAATCTACAAAATCTGTTGGATATTGTTTTGTAGAATTGAGAAGAAAACCCTCAGAAGAATATTGGGAGTTAATGGCAGGACAGGATTAGAAACGAAACTGTAAGAGAGATTACTCAAGTGCTATACGTGGAAGAGATCACGATGAGGGGTAGATAGAGATGGTATGGGCATGCTCTTCGCACTCCCCAATAAAAATTAGTTCATCAAACTTTCAACTGGCCTCATTAAGGCACTGGAAGAGTTGGAAGACCCCGGTCTACATGGCTTAGGATTTCTGAAGTGTGAAGGAGGAGGAGATGAGTGGAGAAGTATTGATTTAAAAGCTCAAGATAGAGACGACTGGCGTAATCTAAACGAGGCCCTTTGCCTCAATAGGCGTAGGACAAGATGATGATGATTTCAAGAACTTTGAGTCATCATTTTTAATTTTTGCCAACATCTTCCAAATCAATCCATTGATTGGTACGGTACAAATAAAAAAAAATCTCTGAACTCTAACCCCAATTCGTTGAAAATAAATTTAATGTCCAAACACAAATTTTAAAAACACTTTGCTCTTGAATATTAGGACGTAACTAACAAGATTTATGAAATCCTTCAGATAATTTCCCCATCCTATTACCGACCCCCAATCGTTCTTTAAACCTCATATGTCTTTATAGTCTCTTCTATGGGGGTTATACGTTTAGACTAAGAGATCTGTACCAACCGTGTTTCACACAATTGTACATAATTCCTTTTGTATATATTATGGTTGTATCTTCGCTCTTCCCTCGCACTAAAACGAACATGAAAATTCAAGTCTGGTTTTTCCTCTGTGATTTTGTCTGTCACTCCGGGGTCACCAGAAGACTGGGTCTCCATTGATCGTCTAAAAATGACATAATGTACATGTTAAATAGGGCGCCCTGATCTAGAGAGGCGAACTGTAGGCGGGTCATCTGGCAGAAGATAAGCAGGTTTTAGACGATCAATGGAGACATCTTCAACCATAATATATACAAAATTAATTATGTACAATTGTGTGAAACACGGTTGGTACAGATCCAGCCTGTTATGCCATAAATAATGGAAATGAAAAAAAAAAAAAACCTACAATTTCTTGAATGTTAAGGAAAAGGTAGCTCATACGGGCAAATTAAATAAAAGGATAAACGTCATTATTAATGATAAAGTAAAAGTTAGCCTTTAATTGAAAAGTAAAAGTAGAAAGTCATAAATAATTGAAAGGAATATGTAGCTTATAATGCTAAAAATAATGGGAAAGAAAATGTGGCCTATAATGTCGTAGATAATTGAAAGGAAAAGATGGTCTATAATGCCCTTAATGGAAAGGAAACTGTAGCCTAAAATGTCTTGATAATGAAAAAACGGTAGCCTATGTCTTAATAATGTTAAGGAAAATTTAGCCTACAATGTCATGAATAACAGAAAAGAAATGGTAGCCGACAATGTTATAAATATTGAAAGGGCAAAGGTAGCCTATAACATCACAAATTATGTGAAAGGAATAGGTAACCTATAATGTGACAAAAAATTAAAAGTAAAATGTAACCTATAATGTCACAAATAATGGAAAGAATAAGATAGCCAATATTGTCAGAAACAAAAGAAAAAATAAGATATCCTATAATGTTATAAATAGTGTAAAGGAAAATATTATTATTGTTATTATTATTAACATTAGCGAAGCTACAACCCAAGTTGGAAAAGCAAGATGCTAAAAGCCCAAGGGCTCCAACAGGAAAAAATAGCCCATTGAGGAAAGAAAATAAGGAAATAAATAAACGATCTGAGAAATAATAAACAAAATAAAATATTTTAAAAACAATAACAATATCAAAAGAGATATTTCATATATATTCTATAAAAAAAAAAAAAACTTGTCAGCCTGCTCAATACAGAAACATTTGCCGCAAGTTTAAACTTTTGAAGTTCAATCGATTCAACTATCCGATTAGGAAGATCATTCCACAACTTGGTCACAGCTGGAATAAAACTTCTAGAATACTGTGTAGTATTGAGCACTGACTTGCATGCAATTCAATTTGACAGTTGGCGATCGTGACGGATAGTCATATAAATTTTTAAGCGCAGTTTAATCTTTGTCAATGGATTTTTTTAAATTAATCTCTCTCCATACTGTAACGCCTAGCATTACTAAAAAACACTTTTAATGAAATTATAACTGAACATATATTGTTCTTTTCTTATGTAAAACCAAATGAATAATTCAAATCTAATTCATAGCGAAAATTATTTTTGCATGAAAAATTAATTATGGCCACACTCTTCCTATTCAATTAATCAGAGAATTAATTCCAGCGATAAAAATCCTTATATATTGAATTGATCTCGTGTAATGACCCCTTTGCACCATTCAGAAATGTAATTAAGATACAATGCAAAATATTTCTTACAGAGACGAATGATTGGCATGAAAAGATTCCTATCATAGCACTCAAAATACCAAGAATCTTTTGTAACTATGTGTGGAAATAAAATAAAGAATAGACCTCAGGTATCAATCTGTGAGTGTAGAACGATATGATTAATATTTGGACTCTTATGCAAGTAAAAATATTGGAAAATGATGAAAGAAGAATGGCAGGCATAGTAAACATTACAGAGGAGGTAAGAATGTCACGACTGAGATGGTGTGGACATGTGTTGAGGATTGATAGTAGGGAGGGAGTGAGATGGCCTTGGGAGGAACCTGTAAGAAGGAGATGATCAAGAGGGAGGCAGAGAATTAGATAGCTAGATAAGGTGAAAGATATGGAGAGGAGAGGTTTGGTGGAAGAGGATGCTTTCGATAAAAATCATTGGAGAGGCCGCATCAGGCAACCGACCCTTTAATGTAGGGTAAACGTTGAGGAAGAAGACGAGCAAAAAGACAATCAATTTTAGAGCAATTTCCCTTTTTTTTCCAAAGACCTTTCAACTATTTCGCATTCATTAAATGTTCTCCTCATTTGACCCTTTAATGTAGTGATAACGGTAGGGAAGAATACAAGAAAAAACATAGTTAGTTCATTTTAGAGCAATTTTCCTTTTTTTTTTTTATTTCCCAAAGACCTTTCACGTATTTCGCATTCATTATTTGTCCTCCTCCTCATATAGCGTAAGGCTTAATAAGGGACCGCGATCACTGCTTGGTATACGAGAAGGAACGGCACTTTGTCTTGTTTTAATCGGACTAAAGAAGAGCCTATAAAAGTTAAAATTCCATACCAAAACTTTTAGGCTTAGGTAAAGCTAATGAATTATCCATTATTATTATTATTACTTGCTAAGCTACAACCCTAGCTGGAAATGCAGGACGCTATAAGAACAAGGGCCCTAACAGGGAAAATAGCACAGTGATGACAGGAAACATGGAAAATTAAAATATTTTAAGACCACTAACAACGTTAAAATAAATATTTCCTAAACAGAGAGAGAGAGAGAGAGAGAGAGAGAGGAGAGAGAGAGAGAGAGAGAGAGAGAGAGAGAGAGAGAGAGAGAGAGAGAGAGAGGTTAACACTCCAGTTACATATGTATGAAAAATATCATGTATGAACATTATGCTATTGTATGTATCTTCATATATAAAAACGGATATTACTTAAGAATGTTCAGTATTATTATTATTATTATTATTATTATTACTAGCCAAGCTACAACCCTAGTTTGAAAAGCAAGATGCTATAAGCCCAAGGGCTCCAACAGGAAAAAATAGCCCAGTGAGGAAAGGAAATAAGGAAATACATAAATGATGAGAATAAATTAACAATAAATCATTCTAAAAACAGTAACAACGCCAAAACAGATATGTCCTATATAAACTATTAACAACGTCAAAAACAGATATGTCATATACAAACCATAAAAAGACTCATGTCACCTGGTCAACATAAAAACATTTGCTCCAGCTTTGAACTTTTGAAGTTCTACTAATTCAACTACCCGATTACAAAGATCATTCCACAACTTGGTAACAGCTGGAATAAAACATCTAGAATACTGTGTAGTATTGAGCCTCATGATGGAGAAGGCCTGGCTATTAGAATTAACTGCCTGCCTAGTATTACGAACAGGATAGAATTGTCCAGGGAGATCAGAATGTAAAGGATGGTCAGAGTTATGAAAAATCTTATGCAACATGCATAATGAACTAATTGAACGACGGTGCCAGAGATTAATATCTAGATCAGGAATAAGAAATTTAATAGACCGTAAGTTTCTGTCCAGCAAATTAATATGAGAATCAGCAGCTGCAAACCAGACAGGAGAACAATACTCAAAACAAGGTAGAATGAAAGAATTAAAACACTTCTTCAGAATAGATTGATCACCAAAAATCTTGTAAGACTTTTTCAATAAGCCAATTTTTTGAGCAATTGAAGAAGACACAGACCTAATGTGTTTCTCAAAAGTAAATTTGCTGTCGAGAATCACACCTAAAATTTTAAAAGTCATACAAATTTAAAGAAACATTATCAATACTGAGATCCGGATGTTGAGGAGCTACCGTCCTTGATCTACTTACAATCATACTTTGAGTTTTGTTAGGATTCAACTTCATACCCCATAATTTGGACCATGCACTAGTTTTAGCTAAATCTCTATTAAGGGATTCACCAACCCCAGATCTACATTCAGGGGATGGAATTGATGCAAAGAGTAGCATCATCTGCATATGCAACAAACTTGTTTTCTAGACCAAACAACATATCATGTGTATATAGTATGATAAGTAATGGGCCAAGAACACTACCCTGAGGAACACCGGATATCACATTCCTTTACTAACTATGGTGCCCATCAACAACAAATCTTTGAGATCTCTTACTTAAAAAATCAATAATAATGCTAAGAAACGACCCACCCACTCCCAACTGTTTCAGTTTGAAAACAAGGGCCTCATGATTAACACGGTCAAAGGCAGCACTAAAATCAAGGCCAATCATACGAACTTCCTGACCACAATCAAGGGATTTCTGTACAGCATTGGAGATAGTAAGAAGGGCATCACATGCTCCAAGGCCTTTACGAAAACCAAATTGCAAACTAGGGAATAGATGATTACCTTCAGCAAACCTATTAAGACGTTTTGCCAGAAGACGGTCAAAAACTTTAGATAATATGGGAGTTATGGATATTGGGCGGTAATCAGTGGGACTTGAGCTACCACAAACACATTTACATAGAGAAGTAACATTCTGCTGTCTTTATAAAAAACAAAGGAAAAATACCATTTGGGTCTACACCTCCATAAGCATCAAGGTCCATCAACAGAGCTTTAATTTCACGAGATCAAAAAATTAACTTGTTAGTTTAGCCTCAGGAAAACAGGAATGAGGAAGTTCAAGTTTTTCATTACTCTATTTACTGTCAAAAACATCAGCCAAACGGGTTGCCCTTTCCTTTGGACAGTGAGTGACTGAGCTATCTGGTTTAAGTAAAGGAACAACTGTTGCATCTACACCAAAGAGTGCAGATTTAAGGGTAGACCACCATTTATGTTCCTGAGTTGTACCAGAAAGGTAAAAAGATATAAAAATTTACGGATAATTAAAGATAACGGGAAAATAGCAATTAAAGAAAGAGGTAAAATTATCTAATAAATTCATTGAAATAATACCCATAGTTCTATAATTATTGGTATATTGCATATATCATTATTGACACTCATTTAAACACCGAGAACAAAGCTAAGAATCTCTCTCTCTCTCTCTCTCTCTCTCTCTCTCTCTCTCTCTCTCTCTCTCTCTCTCTCTCTCTCTCTCTCTCTCTTTCTCCTAAAAACCTCGTTAAAATTTTCGTAGATTAATTTAACCCCGAGACGGTCTCCTCAACATCATTATTTTGAAAGGTATTGCTCATTTCCGCAGTGATTATAAAAGGATGAAAGAGAAAAGAAACTTGCACAAAAGGACAAGATATTTTAATACAATTAACAGGCGTTTGGAGAAATTATACTCTCATCTAAACAGGAAAAAACAAAACCTAAGGTATGCCCATTCACTGACAAATCATTCAAATGTGCCATCATATTTTGTAGATGTGTGAAGGAGCTAAAGTTGTGTGCACCTGCACAGAGAGAGAGAGAGAGAGAGAGAGAGAGAGAGAGAGAGAGAGAGAGAGAGACTACAGCATTCATATTTTCATATAAAATCTCACACATTATATACATAAAGTTGACAACAGAGTAAATTAAAATACAATGAAACTGTTTCCAAACCAAAACTTGATTTCGAGTTACATAAGATTCCTGAATGTGGACACCAATAACGATACAAAATCTAATTAATATACTGTAATATATATATATATATATATATATATATATATATATATATATATATATATATATATATATATATATATATAATATATACAGTAATATATATATATATATATATATATATATATATATATATATATATATACACACACACATATATATATATATATAAATATATATATATGCGTGTGCATGTTTGTGTCTGTGCGCGTGTGTCGCTGCCACTCCTATAGGTTTAATTGATGAATAGTTAATGAGCGGCCCCTTTTCAAAAAGTTAACTTCCCACATCTACAATGGTAGTTCAACAACAGAACGTTGAAGTACTTTAAACATATCGTTCCATTCACTACTAAATTTTATTCTGAAAACACTTTCAAAGGTTTAAAGGTACTCATGAATGGCACAGGCAAGGGACAGTGGTAATGCCCTGGAGACAGACCATTTATACGCATATCCGGCGCCCCAGCCATCTCCTATCAAGCTATAGGACCAAAAAGGTAGCAGGTAATGGCTGCTGATGACTCAGCAGTTATGCCTACATACTACCCCAAACCCCGTATTCTTGCCTTACAAGGATGATTGGGCTGCAGACACTACAAGAAACTATCCAGCTTGAGCTTTTCTCCAACAGCTTGCTATAATGGGCATGTACATTTCCAACAGGTTACTACAATCCTGAATACTGTGTCCCTTTCTCACAGACACCCATGTTAAGCAATTTTCGTCTCTTTCCTAACACTTCTGAATGATACACTTTTCACTAAGTTATCATCGTCAATTCTTCTCACATGTCCATACCACCTAAAAGTGCTATGATCTATTATTTCATCTCCAGTAACCCTTTTACGGGTACTTATGTGAAATTCCCAACACCTTCCCATATACACAAGTGAATCTCTTTGGATTTATGAATCGCTGATTCCAGGTAGGCCATTCAGCAGAAAGGTGCAACCGAACCCAGCACTGGTACCCTGAATAAAAATTTGAAAGAGGTTGTAAAGAAAGATGGAAGAAAGAGAGCAAGAAAGGAAGAATAGATCAGAAAGGTAAAACGTAAATGCAGATAGGAAATGACGAGACGCTCCAATGTAGCTTGGCTAGTAGTAGTAGTAGTAGTAGTAGTCGTAATAATAATAATAATAATAATAAAAATAATAATAATAATAATAAAAACAAATGCCTATGTATGTCTAGTTATTACAATGTGTAATAAAGAAATAGAAAAACGAACACTAATAGGAAAAACTGCCTTCAACAGTCTGAAAACTCTTTACAAACTACAGGATACTGATTCAGACAAAAATTGGAGTACTGAAAACCTATGTATAGTCCACAATTACTCACGCCTCAGGGACATGGGTTTTAAACAAGAACTTGAAAAATAGTATAAATCCAGATGATATTAGGGTTTCACAAAAGAATGTTTAAGACCACATGGACTGAGAGAGTAACAAATGAGGCACTGAAAAGAGGGAATCAAAAGAGATCACTTATTAAAGTGATAAACTTAAACAATTCTTCTCACCAAAGGGGTTAACTACTGCACTGGAATTGTTCAGTGGCTACTTTCCTCTTGGTAAGGGTAGAAGAGACTTCAGCTATGGTAAGCACCTCTTCGATGAGGACGACACTCCCAAAATCAAACCATTGTTCTCTAGTCCTGGGTAGTGCCATAGTCTCTGTACCATGGTCATCCACTTTTTTGGGTTAGAGTTCTCTTGCTTGAGGGTACACTCAGGCACACTATTCTATCTTATTTCTCTTCCTGTTGTTTTGTTAAAGTTTCTATAGTTTATATAGGAAATATTTATTTTATTGTTGTTACTGTTCTTAAAATATTTAATTTTTCCTTGTTTACTTTCCTCACTGGGCTATTTTCCCTGTTGGAGCCCCTGGGCTTAAGTCATCCTGCTTTTTCAACTAGGGTTGTAGCTTAGCAAGTAATAATAATAATAATAATAATAATAATAATAATAATAATAATAATAATAATAATAATAATAATAAGAATGAGGTAGATGGAATGAGGTAGATGGAATTTCTGGGTCATAGAATAGGAAGAGAAAAGATCAAACTTTTGTGCCTTACGGGAAAATAAGAGGAGAGGAGAGAAGAGTAAGAGGCCCGCAAAGGAAAGAGTTTTTGGACTGCTTACTGAAAGATGTAAAAGAAAATGTAACAGCTGGACAATTTATACAAGAGAACTAGAGACAGGACCAGGTGGAGGCAATTGACAGCCCACGTCGAAGACATGGCACCTAGATAGATAGATAGGATAATAAGAAAAAATGACTCTCTAGTAATACTACTCTCTTATGGGGCAAATACCGAGTGGCTCAACCATCTATACATTTATCATTATCTTGATGTTGAAATCTTGTCGACACATTGTACTGGCTTTGATGCTAACCCTCTGCTAAGACTTTTTTTTCATATAATCCTAAAATCATGTTATATTTGCTCTCAAGTATTTTGCAAATCCATCTCTTCAGTTCTTCCTCCGTGCATTTCAACATTCACTTATCCATTTTGCGGGATTTTTATTCATCTTCGTAACCTTTTTGCTAATAATTATTTACACAACATTCTCCTTCACTTCGTAACCTTCTTTTTGCTAATAATTATTTTCACAGCATTCTCCTTAAGCATATAATTCTACCATCACTGTTTCACTAGTTTCCACAGTTTCTCTTTACTATCCATAATCAGTAATATACTATTTCCAACTTTAGACAAAAATTCCTCATTCCATTTACAATTAATTTTCTGAAGAGAACGCTTTGGATGTACATTTCTTGAACTTTCTCTGATTTTTTTACGTCACTCCATCAATAAAGATATTGAACAGACATAAGAGACGTAGCACAAACCTATTCAAAGGTTTAAAGGCCACTCGTGAATGGTAAGGACAAGGGACAGTGACATTGCCCTATTGAGTAGGACAATGCCCTAGATACTGACCATATATACATATGATCAACGCCCAAGCCCCTAGGACCAAGGAGGGCCAGGTAATGGCTGCTGATGACTCAGTAGATAGAACTATAGGCTCCCCAAACCCCACCATCCATAGCTCACAAGGATGATAAGGTTGCAGAGTCCAAAGAAACTAATGAGTTTGAGCGGGACTCGAACCCCAGTTTGGCGTTCACCAGTCAGGAAGCTTATCACATCGGCCACCACAACCCTAATTTCACACGAAACCTGACACATACTAAAACACAATTGGCTTGCGTAATGAGAACACAAATAATCATTCAACTTTAATTCCTCGACCATGCACT
>NC_090754.1:72916295-72918795 GCF_036898095.1 Palaemon carinicauda
CTCCATGTAACCAAGTGTCAGAATTCCCGGCTCAAATATTGTATTAATATCCAAGTACTTAAGCAGTTGATGTACATACGTTATTAATTAGTTATTGTTTCGCAGCATCTTATCTTTTCCGTATATAAGCACTCTGTTCTACGTAGAGTTTTTCAATGTTAGACCCGATTAATATTGTTGGATATAACCATACTATTCATTCAAACCTTTTCTTTTTCTTCCTTATGAGAACTATCATTCAAAGAAAATGTTATCTAATATAAAAGGGAGAAAGTATATATAACTTCATTGACAGAGTACTTCACAACTTCTAGTGTTTGGAGTTTATTATATCCCACTGTCGAGAGACCGCATAAAAACTCTCAACTGCATTGTCCCTTCCTTCTTTATAGAGAGAGCAATTATACATTTATACAGACTTGAGAATACATTACACTTCGACTCACACGCGCGTACATACTAAACAAGCGTGTGATTCCACCGATGCAGTGAAAACTCTCGACTTAGAGTCGATATAATTATGAAATGTAAACGGAAATGAAAAAAAAATCCAAGAAAAAAAATAAAGAAAAAACTCAATTACAGAGAAGAAAAAACTTAATTAAAGAAAAGAAAAACCTCAAGTATAGAAAAAACAATTATAAAGAAGAAAAAAGATTGCAGAAAGGAAAAAAATAATTTACAGGGAAGAAAAACAGTAGTTACAAAGAAGATTAAAAACAATTACAAAAGAAGAAAAAATTACAGAAGAAAAAAACAATTGCAAAAGAAAAATACAATTACAAAACCGAAAAAAAAACTATTACGGAGAAGAGAAAGCAACAATTGATAGAAAAATATCTTCCAACACATCCCCTGAGGAAATTGCACAGTGCCACTGAACAAAACATCAATCCAAATGCACTTCTAGCCTTCAGGAAGTCTCTCTCTCTCTCTCTCTCTCTCTCTCTCTCTCTCTCTCTCTCTCTCTCTGCAGTGGCGTCTTAATTGGTATTCAAGTTTCTCTTTATCTGTTCCGTCGGAGCCGTAATAGATTCGTAGAATTTGTGCCTCCCTTGATATATTCAGAAGCTTAGACTCCATTAGGCAAATTCAATTACTGACATCGAATCCAACTCCCGTTGAACAGTTTAGACATTTTCTGTTTATTCTTTTTAACTCTTAACACTATTATTGTTCAGTGGACACTTCCCTCTAGATAAGGGTAGTAGAGACTCTTTAGCTGTGGTAAGTAACTCTTCTAGGAGACGGACATTCCAAAATCTAACCATTGTCCTCTGGTCTTGGGTAGTGTCATAACCTCTGAACCATGGTCTTGTACTGTCTTGGGTTAGAGTTCTCTTGCTTGAGGGTACACTCTGGCACGCTATTCTATCTCATTTCTCTTCCTCTTGTTTTGTTAAAAGTTTTTATAGTTTATATAGGAGATATTTATTTTAATGTTACTGTTATTAAAAAATTTCATTTTTCCTTGTTCCCTTTCTTCACTGGGCTATTTTCCCTATTGGAGACCATGGGCTTATAGCATCCTGCTCTTCAACTAGGGCAGTAGCTTAGCAAGTAATAATAAAAACAACAAGAACAACAACGACAACAATAATAATAATGATGATGATTAATAATAATAATAATAATAATAATAATAATAATAATAATAATAATAATAATAATAATAATAACGATGAATGATTTGCATAACTTGGGTTCAATCACAAGGAAGAAGTTAACATTGGCGAGGCCATGTATCTTTTACGACTTTGGACGCCTTTTTTTTCCATAGAAAAATAGTGAACTTAAAGAGAAAACGATGTTAAATATGTGGTTCACTGCCATAGACTTCTTGCTGAACTAAGGTAAAAGATATTTCAAAACTAGAAGCTTTGTAATTTACTATTACATAGTTATGTATCCAGCATTTCCAAGCAGGATTAGTAATTGCATTAGGACTAATCACATAAGGGCATATCCCATAAAATGTTTAAATGAATTAACAAATCAATAGGCTTTAAGAAAATGTTTGCAATAGACCGATCTCTAATAGAAAATGTCAGAAAATACCCTACTTCACAAGGTTGGAAAATCACATCGACAAACTACAAAAAGTATATCATTAGAATTTTATATAATTTTACCAATTGACGAATATTCTTCATACTTATTTTACCGTCTATGTATGATGATACATCAAATAACATGATGTTAATACATGATATTTTTCATACATATCTAACTGAAGTGATAACGTACGTCTCTCTCTCTCTCTCTCTCTCTCTCTCTCTCTCTCTCTCTCTCTCTCTCTCTCTCTCTCTCTCCTATCCCCTTACCTTGAGTACGTTATGAAGCAGAGAGTTGAAACAGGTGTGTAGATAGTTCTCTGTGCAACGCTGGTAGAAATCTATGATGTTGGAAGCGGCAGCCACTAGATTTTTGGTGATGAAACCCACGCACTCGGGACTAGTAGAAAGCCTCTTTAAAAGGGCTATACTCCGCTCGGCTTCTG
>NC_090754.1:72923795-72928795 GCF_036898095.1 Palaemon carinicauda
CATAATGATATGAATATATCTATATATATACACATTATCTCTCTCTCTCTCTCTCTCTCTCTCTCTCTCTCTCTCTCTCTCTCTCTCTCTCTCTCTCTCTCTCTCTCTCTCTCTCTCTCTCTATCTATCTATCTATCTATCTATCTATCTATCTATCTATCTATCTATCTATCTATCTATCTATCTATCTATCTATCTATCTATATATATATATATATATATATATATATATATATATATATATATATATATATATAGTGTACCAATGCATCAACTACTGAAAACAACAACTTCAACGTACCTTACTCCTAAAGTCATTGCCATGCCCATGACCGGACGTACCACCACGACTTCTGACACTGCCAGAAGACTGCAGATGCGTAGCTTCTGCGGAGGACGTGCTGGCATCTTCATCCTTATCCCCTCGAAGTGTGCCAGTGCGTCCGCCGGTTGCTCTCCCTCGGAGACTCGAAGTAACTATGGTAGTGCTCCCTGCCCCGCCCTTGTCTCTATTTGCAACGCCCTGTAGGCGACGCAGTAGGTTGGAAGGTTGCCTGACGGGAGGTTGAGCCAAGTCCCTGTTGGATGAAGTCACGGGATCTGGCTCTATTCTAACTGGGGGTTCGAACGTGGCAAAGCAGTCCAGGACTAACTGCTCTTGTAATCTGTGTATGAGAACAAAGTCACTTAGTTCCTATGTCAAGATTCGTGAACAATTCGAAAAAAATACACTAGTTTTTTATTTCTATTTATGGTAAAGGGCTGTCATTTCACCATGAGAGTAAAAAAAGGAGAATTTATTCCAACATAAAACAAATTATTATATTAAATCCACCATTAACATGAGATAAATGGTTGCAAATTGATTATATGCCTGCTCATTTTTCATTCAATAGGCCTACGTTTTCATAAAAATAACTATTAAGTTGTATTTTCAGGGCATGGCACTCTATTTCCAAAGTTACAAGATTTATAGCCATGAGAACTTCAGGTTATCAATAAAAGAAATCAAGATACTTATCAAATAATTTTGAAAAAAAATATAAACAATTTCTTCCTCTAATCTTTCATCAGATTATATTCTTATCAATATACATAACTGGTTACAACTTAACCTTTCCTAAAGTGAAGCCTGTTTTTAAAATCTCCTAACATTGATTGTATTATTAAGTGGCCTCTAAAACTAAAACCTAGAAAATATGAAAAACGTTCAAGAAGCCATTAGAGATATTTCTGAAAAATCTATTACACACATAATGAGACACTACAAAAAATAAATACCAGGGTGATAATCCCATTACCTGACTAGGGCTGGTTGCAAATCCAGAGCTCTGTTGCCAACGCTGTTTGGCTTGGAAATGGGCGCCCCAAACTCCAAAAGGTCCAAGACGCTCTCCCAAGCAACGTTCATCTGACAGGCAGCAACGTGGAGAGGAGTATTGCCAAGGGCATCCGTCACAGACGGAGTAGCCCCATACTTCAGGAGCAAGTAAGTGATGGCCGAATTACCCCTGGCAGCTGCTAGGAACAGCACCGGCAGAGTGTACAAATAATCCCTCGTGTATAAGTCGGCGAACGTGAGCCTCGCTCCTTCAGCACTTGTGTAAGTCACCAGACGTTCCCTAGGGACGTCCGGATTGAGAACCAAGATCCTGGTGTTAGATGGATCCGATGCCGCCCCTGAGGATACGTGTTTGTCAGTGCCCCTAGGCCCGGCTGCCCTAGTGGTACCTGACTGACTTGGGCCCCCAATGTTGGCGTCCCAAGTGCAGGGATGGACGTCGGAGAAAGTGAAGTAGCGCGGTTCTGAACGATCTCTCTCCCCGCGCGGTTCCGCTAAACGGGTCGTGCTGTTCTCCGTCGAAATGACGGGCCGAGGCACCACCAGCCATGAAGCTGAACCGGGCATTGAAAGCCTCACTTGCTGCATTTAGAAGAGGAGAAAATTAGTATTAATAATGGACTAAAATTGCTGCTGCTTCTTAACTGATCGTGAAGACTTTCCTGTTTTCTAAGAGCTTTGATAATGTGGATTTGACAATAAACTGGCAATATGCGGTGTGAAATGCTGAATGACTTGGAATGTATGAAATAAAATGAATTATGTAAGGTCCTGTAGAGAGTAGGGTTCCCCTGCAGTAATGGACCAGAAAAGCAACCCTTAAAGTAAAGTAAAAACAAAGACGATACAGAAAATGTGGTATGAAAATTAAGTGCAAAATAAACTCCGATAATTATCAATGGGTGTGCTCCTAATTAAGACAACACTTACTTTTGTTAACGAAAAAGTGAAAAATCATATGGCAAGACTTTAATAACCTGGTTTAAACTGTGAGTGAAAGTTTAACATAATTATCTGATTGACAACTATGATGGGGAAAACATTATTATTAGATAGCATCATGCTTCACCTACTTCCAGCTGCTAAAAAAACATGTCAATAATTACAATAAAATTCTAAATACTAAAAAACAATATTACAATATTTGTTGTGATAGTATTACATACGGATAAATCTATGAATTTCTAAGTTAATTACACTAAATTATTCCTCAAGTAAAAAGGGCCCAATTCTATAATAATTTAATATAGTTACACTACATTGTTTTAAGATTCAATTGAAACTATATTCATTGAACTTGATATTAAACTGTACTTAAAACATTAAAAGAGTCAATTCAGATAATTTCATTCTGCTTTGTCACATTCAAACTAAATTTCAAAAGGTTACTTTCCAACTTCTCCAAAAATAGAAGAAAAAAAATCAAAGGTTATCATACTCATCCTTAAGGAACAAAACAGTACTGAACAGATATTGCTTCGGTCCATGAGGATTTGGTAAAAACAAAATGTGATTTATAACTTTCCCGACTTATCCCAAATATAACAACAATTTGAATTTTTTTTTTTTTTTAAATTTCATATTTTAACATCATTTGCTGCAGCAATGCACACTGTAAATTCACAAAGACAATGTGATGTAAAGTAGGTTCTGCTAATTACCTTGCTTGTCTTTGATCAACTTAATATTTTATGATTACATTTTTGTACTTTTCTATTCTCATTTGCTACCTTTATCAGTTTTATTTTATTTTCTCTTGAATCTCGTTTTTCATAACATATGAACAGTTTATTTGCCGAAAGCTAGCTCAGAATATATTAATAATAATAATAATAATAATAATAATAATAATAATAATAATACCGAAAGCCAGCTCAGAATATCATAATAATAATAATAATAATACCGAAAGCCAGCTCAGAATATCATAATAATAATAATAATAATACCGAAAGCCAGCTCAGAATATAATAACTAATAATAATAATACTAATAATAATAATTGAAGTACAGAAGGGGTTCTTAGCCATTTTGACCTAAACACATTCAACTTTATGACTAAACTAAATTACTGCAGAATTAAGTATAAGCCATCGGGTCAAATGGACGCTAGAAGTAATTGACCTAAAACATAAGAAAGACTATAGAAAATGCTGACCAACTTTTCCAAGTGCAACACTAACACTTTCTACTAACATAAAATTACTGAGTAAAATAACATTATGTATTTGGCTGGACGAAAATTTTTCATCTTTGGATAATTCCTTCCAATTGATTTACTTTAACTAAATTTATGTTATATCTATGTCCTTGCTCTTAATATAAATTAGTACCTATTCTATGCATTAATATCATTAGAAAAAAAATAAGCATTCAGCAACTACTGTAGATACTAAATTCTAACATAAAGCTTTAACATGATGACAAAGTTCAAGTACACCAGCAAGGATTTAAAATGACACACATACAGATCACACAATATAATCGTGAAAGAAAATAGAAAGGGTACATACCTGTTGACTATCCAGTGAAAATGACCTTTGCCGCTGGAAAGTGTTGACCTCACTTGACCTGACAACCGAAGAGTGCCTCCTCTTGTAAGCAGGCTTATCTCTTGTGACGGGGGCATTATCAGTAACGCCTGGCACCCAAGAGACTCTTCTGGTCGACATCTCCTTTTTGGCCTCCTTGATCTTCTCATCCTTGTCACGTTGCTCCCTCAGAATGTCTCTCTTCGACTCGTCCTTGATGATACTTCTGTTCTCAAGGCCTCCTGGAGACCTCCTGCTGTCTCTATTTTTGTCCAGTGAAGTGCTACCTAATGTGCCACTGCCATGCATGCCAGGGCTGGGGCTCTTAGTGGTTGCACTCGTCACTTCACTCGAACTTGAAGCCAACCTGGACCGGTCATCAGCACTACTGCTGGCGCTGCTGCTGTTACTGTTATTGTTGTTGGTCCCGTTTCTGGGAGTTTTAGGAAAGAACATTGTTCTCTTACTATCTAATCGTACGTCAGTCCTAACATCTAAATTAAAATCTAACCTATTGTCTTTCCGGGCTGTCGCGAATGGCGAAGGCGTGAACGGGGGTATCGGGGTTTCTTCCCCTAACCCAATACCAATATAACCACCAACACCACTACCACTCCCACCTCCACCTATACCTGTCCTGGACGGCTCAGGGGCAACACCCAACCCACAACGAACGACAGCACCACCACGACCCTTGCCATCATCCACTCCGCGAGATATACCATCCCCTATGACCAACCCCAGCTGACGGAACCCTTGAGGTCGAAATCTGATCTCAGGGTCACTGTAAGGGAGCGGGGGAGGCACAAAATGAATGGGCGACGCTGCTCTCGGTGACGGCACTCTTGGGCTACCTCGATCGCACCCTGCGAGAGGCGACGAAGGGCGAGAGCAAAACGACCTCGGAGAACCAGAACGGGGTGAACATCGAGGTGATCCTCTCGGAGACGCCCTGGGTGAACCTCTGGGGGACGCTCTCGGGGATGCTCTGGGGGAAGCTCTGGGAGATGCCCTTGGGGAACATCTTGGGGATGGTGTGCTCATGAAGGAGCTGTGAGGTGTATTGAGACTTCTCCTGTCAACACTCAGGATGCTAGTGGGCGATGCCCTCGGAGAAGGGCGAGCCC
>NC_090754.1:72933795-72992908 GCF_036898095.1 Palaemon carinicauda
AATAGTGATATAAGAAATGACTTATATAGAAATAATGAAACACTTGAGCCAGTACCAAATTATCAAATGTAACAGTAGGAAAAGTAAAGAAAGCATTAGAAGTCATGAAAAAGGACAAAGTAGCAGAAGATGATGTCCTAACAATTGATTTAACAATAGATGGAGGAGATTTCGTAATAGTAACACTGGCTGAACTCTAAACCAAATGTCTACCAGAATGCTCTATACTATACCTACAGCTTGGAAAAACTATTATTACACTAATTCACAAAAAGGGAGACACAAAAGACCTGACACAATTATTGCCCAGTAAGTTTACTCTCCGTGATATATAAAATATCTACAGAGATCATATTAGGACAAATAGAAAGACGTCAATCAATCAAGAGAGCAGGCAGGCTTTAGAAGTGGGTATTCAGCAACTGACCATATCCATGCAACTAACCAACTAATGGAAAGATCAAGAGTATAATAATCACTATGTATGGCATTTAAAGACCATGAGAAAGCTTTTGATTCGGTCAAAACACAAGCAGTAACGAAAGTCCTTCAAAAAACAAGGAATAGAAGAATCACATGTTAGAACACTTAAAGGTATCTCTACAAAAATTACAGCAATCCTAAAACTACATAAAGATAGTGAGAAAATTCCTATTAAGAAAGGAGTTACACAAGGAGACCGCATCTCCTAAATTATTCACAGCATGCCTATAAGAAGTTTTTAAGAATTTAGATTGGGAAAATGTACAAATTAATATAAACGGAGATCACCTCAACAACTTAAGATTAGCGAATGACACAAATGTGTTTAGTGAATCATGGGAGGAATTACAAAAGATGATAGAAAATTTGAATAGAGAAAGCAGAAATGTAGGATTGAAAGTGAATATGAGTAAAACTAAGACAATGTTCAATGAAAAATGCAAAGAAACAGCAAATAAGAGTTATGGACGAGCCTCTAGAGATTGTTAACGAATATACGGTGTTTCCCCAGGATACAATACCAAAATTAAAAGAAGGATAAGCATGGGATGGAGAGCATTTGGTAAACCAAATGAGATTATGAAAAGTAAAATACCACTTTCTTTAAAAAGAAAAGTATTTAATGATATAGACCTACCAGTATTAACTAATGCATCAGAAACTTGGAGCATTACTAAAGCCTTAGAACATAAGCTAGTTACAACTCAAAAGAGCTATGGAAAGAATAATGATGGGGATAACACTTAAAGAGGCAGAAAAAGAGCAACATAGATACAGGAGCAAACTAAAAGTAAAGGATATTCTTATAACATGCAAGAAAAAGAAATGGACATGGGCAGGACATATAATGAGAATGACAGACAATAATAGTAATAGCAGAATGGGTCCAGATATGGTAAAAGAAGCAAGGGAAAGAAGAGAAGACAATGGAATGACAAAATAAGAAAGTTTGCGGTCGTGGACTGGCACAGAAAGACCATAAACAGCCGAAAGCGAAAGGACATGTCTGAGGCCTTTGTTCTACAATGGACTAGTAACGGATGATGATGATGATGATGATGATGATGATGATGATGATGATGATGATAGATATATATATATATATATATATATATATATATATATATATATATATATATATATATATATATATATATATATATATATATATATATATAAACCACAAAAACTAAAAACAATTACTGACAGACAGAAGCATTATGGATTTTAAGACTAAATAAGCAAAGTTAGAATCCCTTCTTAGTGGAGCCATGGTTGTCGCACATGCATCGAAGGCAAATGGAAAAACTGTAACAATAGAGAAGTGATAGGTGTCGGCCAAGGGGGGGGGGGGGAAGATGCGGAGAATATTTACCTGTCATACCTATCGATAAGCGTCTGAGACTTCCTAAGAAGAATTTCAACATCTTGGGACACGCAGCGACTCCCGGTGTCGCAAGATGATTTATCCAAGATGCTTCCATGGAGGTCGATCTGGAAAGATAGGAAATACAGTTAGTCAGAAAATTTATACATCATGCAAACCAAAGATCATATTTAAAAAGGCATCTTTCACTGACTTGATTTCTGATGGGAAGGTAAGTTTTTAGAATGATGGAAACTTCAGGAGTTAAGGCAGATCAGGAGTCAAAAATTCGATATAAAGATTATATCAGACAACGATATTTTCGTGTTTTATGCTAGACCACAATAAATAACACTAATCGTATTAACTTCTCTGCATGCAAATATATTCTTAATACTGTAATACCTCCCCACACAGAGCATGTATCACTTGTATGTATCGAAAGTAAACATTGACCCTTAAATTAACATTACAGTGATACCTCTACATACGATCTCAATTCGTTCCAGAAACTACTTCGTATGTTAAAACGATCGTATGTTGGAGCAAATATTCCCATAAGAATACATGGTAATTGATTTAATTCGTTCCTCAGCCTAAAAACCCATAATAAATCCTTAATAAATGGCTACACATAATTACACAATACATTAATACAATGCCTGTATAATAAATACATATTACAAACCAAAAAAAAAGAATACATAATAATGAAATAATAAATAAAAAACAGGTTGTAAAGTAACACTTTACCTTAGCGACAGGCCAGCGCAGGTGTAGGGACTTCTACGCAGGAGGAGACGGAAGATCAGCGAGGGGGTAGGGAGGGTGACTTTGTACGATAACGTGTACGATAACTTACACCACTACGTGAACTTTAACTTAGCTTATTTTTTTTTTCCTTTTTATAATTTTATATTTTTTTTTTACATTTTTCTTTTCTTATTTTAAATTTTCATCACTTTCACTCGATTCGGTCTTCCTTTTCTTTGCTTCACTTTCTTTCTTTTCATCATGATCACTAGACCGTTTTAGTAGAGATTTTTTAAAGAAACTATCGAGTGAAAGTTGCTTTGTACGGCTTTTAAGGATTTTTCTAAAATACGTTAAGCAAACATCATCAAACTGCGCAACAACACGGCAAACCTGAAGTTTCTGTGGGTGATGCTTGTCGATGAAATCAACAACGTGTTGATGATATGCCAACATCTGTTTTATTTCCGCCGTACCTAAGATTTCGCCTACCTCCTCGATCTCCTCCGACTCACTCAACTGCGCTTGGAACTCATCATGCTGCATGGCTTGCAGCTCCTCGAGTTCCTCGGTGGTGAGCTCTTCGTGATGCTCATCGACGAGTTCGGTGATGTCATCTTCATCCACCTCCAGACCCATGGACTTGCCAAGGGATACAATCTCTTTGACGTCTTCCTGAGCGGCAAGCGAAGGTTCATTCTCGGGGCCGAAACCTTCGAAATCTCTGGGAGCAACAGCATCAGGCCAAAGCTTCTTCCAAGCAGAATTCAGGGTCCGACGAGTTACTCCCTCCCAAGCCTAATCAATGATCTTTAAGCAGTGCACGATATTGAAGTGGCTCCTCCAAAATTCACGCAAAGTTAAGTTGGTGCTTTGCGTGACATTAAAGCACTGCTTAAATAAGTGCTTGGTGTACAGCTTCTAAAAATTAGAGATGACTTGCTGGTCCATGGGCTGGAGGATAGGGGTGGTATTCGGTGGAAGATACAACACCTTGATGAATTTGTATTCGTCGATGATATCATCTTCGAGTCCGGGGGGGTGAGCGGGTGGATTGTCCAAACAAAGCAAGCACTTCAAAGGCAAATTCCTTTCCTGAAGATACTTCTTGACAGCAGGGCCGAAAACTACGTTTACCCATTCCACAAAGATATGCCTAGTAACCCAAGCCTTAGAATTAGAACACCATAGAACATGTAGCAGGTCTTTATTAATTCTATGTGCTTTAAATGCCCTAGGGTTTTCGGAATGGTAAACTAACAGAGGCTTAATTTTGCAGTTCCCGCTGGCATTGGCACAAAGCGCAAGAGTCAACCGATCCTTCATTGGCTTATGTCCAAGCATTTTCTTCTCTTCAGCGGTAATGTACGTTCGACTAGGTGTCTTTTTCCAAAACAGACCGGTTTCATCACAGTTGAAAACCTGCTGCTCTACGTAACCTTCCTCCACCACGATGCTTTCGAACTTTTAAACAAAGTCTTTAGCAGCCTTAGTGTCCGAACTCAAAGCTTCTCCATGACGAACAACTGAATGAATCCCGGTCCGTTTCCTAAATTTCTCGAACCAACTTCGAGACGCCTTGAATTTCTCCGTCGTAGGATCGGCTGAACTCTCCCCCGTGTCACCCCGAGAGCGCGCGCCTTTAAGTCACTGTAGATAGCGCTGGCCTTCTCACAAATGATCGTTTCTGTGATCGTATCGCCAACAATCTCCTTGTCTTTGATCCATATTAACAAAAGTCGTTCCATCTCTTCAAGGGTAGGGCTACGACGTTTAGAAATAATCGTGATCCCCTTCGAAGGTTTCACTGATTTAATGGCTGACTTCTGTTTTATGATCGTCGAGATCGTCGACATATTCCGGCCATATTGTTTAGCGAGATCGCTAATACGTACACCTCGCTCATGCTTTTCTATGATTTCCTGCTTTAATTCTAATGAAAGCATGGACTTCCTCTTTTTCTCACCACTGCTACTACTTCCTGAACCAAAACTAAGCTTTTTAGGACCCATGATTACGGAACACAGAAAACAACACGTGAAAAGGCAAGATAAAAAACTGTTAAAACTGAGCAAATAGAGGACAACCACACGATGCGCACGCGATGAGAGGACTGATCAAGGTGACGCTCGATTGGCGTCCCTCTGATGTCCTGCCGTCTAGCGGCGTCAACAACAAACTACGCTGCACGCTTTCGAGAAAATTCCACGGGTAAGCGTATTGTTTACGTCGTATGTCGGAGCAACACTTCGTATGTTGAGACAGAAATTTGGTCGAATTTTACTTTGTATGTTGGGACAATCGTATGTAGAGGTTCCACTGTATACAGTACCTCTTTATTGCATCTCCCTCTCACTTTTTTCCTCTCCTGGCACCATTATTGCTTATTAAAAAGCAAGTGCATAAGGTACCTTTACAATTATTACTGCCATCAAAACAGCAATTAAAAAGTTTTCAGCAGCGATTCCATTAGCTACTTTTCCCAAGGATTAAAAAAAAAACACCTGGAGGTGGACCCTCCAACTTTTCATTTCTGGGGGAGTAAAGGCACTGGTCATCACATGGAACTGGCTATCCTTTGAGAAATTTAACCAATGAATCCTCTATGGATTTAGTCAGTTTATGGAAAGTGAAAATGACAGAATGCCACCCAGTCCTGAGTGTAGCGGGATGCTAAGAATCTCCCGGTTCATAAATACTAAAGAAATACTGAAAATTGTTATTTATAAAGTGTGAATTGGGATATGATGGATGGATAAGTATTCATTTAAAAGCTCAAGATAGAGACGACAGGCGAAATCTACCAGAGGCCCTTTGCGTCTACAGGCGTAAGAGGAGATGGAGATGATGATGATGGAGGTGGAGCGAAAAAGTAATCCTAGATCTAAATGCTGCATAGGATTGATAGACAAAAGAGTGCATGGCCTATGATATATGAAGGGAAGGTCCTTGATCTAAAACATTGTCCATTAATTTCCTGGATCCTCAAAAACTACTCGCATATATCCAAGAGAGGCATTTGCATTCTATGTGCCAATCTACTTTTCTACATAACTCATTTGTTGAAGTTATGATCTATAATATCACACAATGTTGGAAAATACTCAAACTATGACGAATATTAGTTCTAATCACAAAAACAAGATGACAATTCAATGACGATTTAACATTTTCAATCCCAATCCCTTACACACACAAAATAGAAATGAACTTGAGCGTACAGCTGAATATATTTCCTCTCTAATTATCATTATTATTAATAGCTAAGCAACAACCCTAGTTGGAAAAGCAGGATGCTATAAGCCCAAAAACTCCAACAGAGAATAATAACCCAGTGAGGAAAGTAAATATGGAAATAAACTATATGAAAAATAATGACAAATAAAAAATATTTTAAGAACAGTAACAATATTAAAACAGATTTTTAATATATAAACTATATAAAGACTTGTGACACTCCGCTCAACATAAAAATATATGTCGCAAGTTTGAACTTTGGAAGTTATACAGATTCAACTACCCGATTAGGATGATCATTCCACAACTTGGTCACAGCTGGAATAAAACTAGAATAGTGTGTAGTATTGAGCCTCATGATGGAGAAGGCCTGGCTATTAGAATTAACTGCCTGCCTAGTATTACGAACAGGATGGAACTGTCCGGGAAGATCTGAATGTAAAGGATGGTCAGAATTATGAAAAATCTTGAGCAACATGCATAAAGAACTAATTGAACGACAGTGCCAGAAATAAATATCTAGATCAGGAATAAGAAATTCAATCCACCGTAAGTTCCTGTCCAACAAATTACGATGAGAATCAGCAGCTGAAGACCAAACAGGAGAACAATACTAGAAAAAAGGTAGGAAGAACGAATTAAAACACCTCTTCAGAATAGAATGATCACCAAAAATCTCAAGATTTTCTCAAAAGTAAATTTGCTGTCGAGAATCCCAGCTAAAACTTTAGGTCATAGAGAGCTAAAGAAACATTATCAATGCTGAGATCCGGATGTTAAGGAGCCACTGTCATCGACCTACTTACAATCATACTTTGAGTTTTGGTAGGATTCAACTTCATGCCCTATAATTTGCACCAAGCACTAATTTCAGCTAGATCTCTATTAAGTGATTCAGCAACCCCAGATCTACATTCAGGAGATGGAATTGATGCAGAGTAACATCCCCTGCATATGCAAAGAGTTTGTTTTCTAGGCCAAACCACATGTCATGTGTATATAGCATGAAAAGTAACACCAGATATCACATTCCTATACCCACTATGGTACCCATCAACAACTCTTCAAGATGTATTACTTAAAAATTCAATAATGATGCAAAGAAAAGACCCACCCACTCCCAACTGTTTGAAAACAAGGGCCTCATGATTAACACGGTCAAAGGCAACACTATAATCAACGGCAATCATGCAAATTTCCAAACCACAATCAAGAGATTTCTGTACAGCATTGGAGATTGTAAGAGGGGCATCACATGCTCCAAGGCCTTTACAAAAGCCTTTACATCTCTGATACCCATTCATCCCCACCTTGGTATTTGACAGTAGGCCGGTCCTTTTACCTCTCTGCAATCTTCTCCAATGGCAAGTTTTACTAACTCTACAATTTTAGTAGATTTTATAATAATGTTTTTTATGCTTAGTGTAATCTATCACAAATTTTATTAAAATATGTGAAAAATTAAAAAATTCTGCACCCTGCATCCACAAGCTCTTGTTGTTGACTTCAGCAGGCGTTGTTATTAAATTTAGACAACTTCACAATACTTTATAATTTTTTTATTGTTAACATTACTTATTGGCAAAACTCGTTTGATTGAAAAATTTAGGTTATCAAATAAGTTTTGATTCACATTACTTGGTAATTATTTGAAAACCATGTTATTCAGCCAAAGCACTTCCAACCAATCAGTTATTAGTAAACTTTACCGAGCTAAAAGGGCACCCATGCGAGTGAGTGCAAATCTGTCATAAAAAAAAACTGAATATAGGTTCTGAGAAATATCAATGGGTTGGGAACAAAAGACAAAGTCCCAAGTTAGGTGAGGTTACCTTAACATATGGTGTAGGTCCATCCTTCACTGTCCAGAATTTGGTAAGACAAAACATAAGGTTGCATTAGGTTAGGTTAACATGCTGTAGGTTAGTCCTTAAATGGAAAGGATTACCAATGTGTGATTTTAGATTTGTGTAGCATTCATATCAGGGTTTTCAGCTCTTCTTTACCATGATTTTAACAATTTTGATTTTATTTCAGAGATTAAAACGCTCATGAGTGACTATAGACCCAAATCCAACAATATTTGGCCAATTTGGTGAAGTACATAAACATGACAAATTTTAAAGAAATTTGTAGCCTATTTTTGCTAACAATACAAACCTTGAGCTGAACTCTTTATAAGGAATATACTTTTGGCGAACGTGGAAACTAGCCGTAAGACTTTTAGCTAGGTATAACTCTCAGTTGCAAGCAACTACTTCCGAAGGATGAGATCAAAGTCTATCTTCCATCACCTCTGTCAGTGGGGAAGTTGTATGCATATGTCTGGTTACGGAATAGTAGCCCAAAACGAACAAAAATTTCCTATAAAAACAGAAAGCTTCCTCTGATCTTACAGCAGCAACGTCAAGCGATGGGTCCCGCACGGCAGCACAAAAGACTTGGGTACTGTCGAATGGGTTTTTTGCTCCCAATACTCAATTGGAAAACATCAGTAAATATTTGCCATTGAGGCCTTCTCCCTGATGACAGGTATCTCTTATGACGGAGATGGAGGGCAGATTACCTGTCAAGGAAGGAGCCCTTGCTACTCCTCATGAGGGCACATTCAGCCACAATGGTAGTGCATGCAGCTGACAAACTGAATAGCCTTTGTCAGCAGTACAGTATTCGTTTTCTTGTCTGCATGCTGGTGTGTTGAGTCGTAACTTCCCTGGTCAGGGTAAGTGGTCATACACAAGCTTGAGCATCGTGACCCGTTTCCATGATGAGCGCACTTGAGGTAGCTCATGGAGTTGCTTACGGAAACACTTACTGCGGAACCTCACTGCTCAAAAGAAAATGTTATTTTCCTTAGTAAAATAAATTTTTGAATATACTTACCCGATGATCATATAGCTGCATCCCTGCTGCCCGACAGAAAAAACCTACGGGCGGAATACGCCAGCGATCGCTATACAGGTGGGGGTGTACATCAACAGCGCCATCTGTCAAGTAGGTACTCAAGTACTCGATGTCAACAAAGAACCAATTTTCTCCTCTGTCCCACTGGTTCTCTATTGGGGAGGAAGGGTGGGTCCTTTAATTTATGATCATCGGGTAAGTATATTCAAAAATTTATTTTACTAAGGAAAATAACATTTTTCAATATCAAACTTACCCGATGATCATATAGCTGATTCACACCCAGGGGGGTGGGTAGAGACCAGCATTACAAGTTGACATTATGAGCTAAGTATTCTGTATTTCATTTTAGCAGTTATTCAAAATAACAAGCATAAAATAAATAAGTACCTGGTAAGGAAGACGACTTGAACAATTACTCTGCCTTTTTAAGTACGTCTTCCTTACTGAGCCTCGCGATCCTCATAGGATGCTGAGCGACTCCTAGGAGCTGAAGTATGAAGGGTTGCAACCCATACTAAAGGTCCTCATCAAAACCTCTAATCTAGGCGCTTCTCAAGAAATGATTTTGACCACCCGCCAAATCAAGTAGGATGCGAAAGGCTTCTTAGCCTTCCGGACAACCCGAAAATATTTCAAGAGAAAGATTAAAAAGGTTCTGGAATTAGGGAATTGTAGTGGTGGAGCCCCCACCACTACTGCACTCGTTGCTACGAATGGTCCCAGAGTGTAGCAGTTCTCGTAAAGAGACTGGACATTCTTAAGATAAAAGACGCGAACACTGATTTGCTTTTCCAATAGGTTGCGTCGAATATATTTTGCAGAGATCTATTTTGTTTAAAGGCCACGGAAGTTGTGACAGCTCTAACTTCGTGTGTCCTTACCTTCAGCCAAGCTTGGTCTTCCTCATTCAGAAGGGAATGAGCTTCTCGTATTAACAGTCTGATAAAAATAGGATAAAGAATTCTCTGACATAGGCAAAGATGGAATCTTAACTGAACACCATAAAGCTTCAGACGGGCCTCGTAAAGGATTTAAAATAGAACTTAAGAGCTCTTACAGGACATAATACTCTTTCTAGTTCATTTCCAACCATACGATAAGTTTGGAATATCGAACGATATTGGTCAAGGCCGAGAAGGCAGCTCGTGTTTGGCTAGAAAACCAAGATGTAGAACATGTAGCCGTTTCGGATGAGAATCCGATGTTCTTGCTGAAGGCATGAATCTCACTGACTCTTTTAGCTGGGGTTAAGCATATCAGGAAAAGAGTCTTAAAGGTGAGATCTTTCAGGGAGGCTGATTGAAGTGGTTCGAACCTGTCTGACATAAGGAATCTTAGAACCACGTCTAAATTCCAACCAGATGTAACCAAACGACGCTCCTTCGTGGTCTCAAAAGACTTAAGGAGGTCCTGTAGATCTTTATTGTTGGAAAGATCTAAGCCTCTGTGACGGAAGACTGATGCCAACATGCTTCTGTAACCCTTGATAGTGGGAGCTGAAAGAGATCGCTCTTTCCCCAGATATAAGAGGAAGTCAGCTATTCGAGTTACAGAGGTACTGGTCGAGGATACGGATACTGACTTGCACCAGTTTCGGAAGATTTCCCACTTCGATTGGTAGACTCTAAGGGTGGATGTTCTCCTTGCTCTAGCAATCGCTCTGGTTGCCTCCTTCGAAAAACCTCTAGTTCTCGAGAGTCTTTCGATACTCTGAAGGCAGTGAGACGAAGAGCGTGGAGGCCTTGGAGTACCTTCTTTACGCGTGGTAGACGTAGCAGGCCCACCCTTAGGGGAAGAGTTCTGGGAACGTCTACTAGCCATCGAAGTACCTCAGTAAGTTATTCTCTCGCGGGCCAGAGGGAAGTAACTAGCGTCAACTTTGTCCCTTCGTGAGAGGGGAACTTCTGCAGTACCTTGTTGACAATCTAGAACGGAGGGAATGCATATAGATCTAGATGAGACCAATCTAGTCGAAAGGCATCTATAAGAACTACTGCTGGGTCCGGGATAGGTGAGCAAAGTATTGAGAGCCTCTTGGACATCGAGGTTGCGAAGAGATCTATGGTTGGCTGGCCCCAGGTGACCCAAAGTCTCTTGCATACATCCTTGTGGAGGGTCCAATATGTTGGAATTATTGTCCCTTCCTACTGAGACAATCTGCTAAGACATTCAAGTTGCCTTGGATGAAACTCGTAACTAGTGAAAAGTCTAGACCTGTTGAACAGGAGAGGAGGTCACTTGCGAACTCGTACCATGTCAGAGAGTAGGTCCCTCCTTGCTAGGAGATGTACATCAAAGCAGGGAGTTGATCGTGTTCACCTCCACTACTTTGCCTTGAAGGAGAGACCTGAAGCTTTTCCAGGTCAGACGTACTGCCAGAAGCTTCTTGCAGTTGAAATGCATTGTCCTTTGACTCGAGTTCCATAATCCCGAGCATTCCCTACCGCCTAAGGTCGCACCCCAGCCTACGTCCGATGCGTCTGAGAAGAGAACGTGGTTGAGAGTCTGAACAGTCAGGGGAAGACCCTTTCAAAGGTTGATAAAGTCCTTACATCAAGTCGGACCAGACTTATCTTCCGGAAACCGGGATCGAGACCGCTTCTAGCGTCTTGTCCTTTTCCAGTGAAGAGCTAGATGATACCGAAGAGGACGGAGAAGTAGTCTTCCAAGTGACACCAATTGAACCACGGATGACAGTGTCCTATCCAGACTCATTCACAGCCTGACAGGGCCGTGTTCCTTCTTCAGCATCTTCTGGATGGATAGCAGGGCTGGGGGTTGATCGTCTTGTTCAGCCATGTCCTCATCAGAGGGTTCCTCATCCGAAACTGATGAGGAAAAGGCAACGGAGAGGGCAACGTCTGACTCGCTGAATCCGGTCGCACTGGTGGATGCGTGACGGAGCCGGACACAAGATCATGGTACTGCTACACAGTCTGTGAACTGTCAACCATGGGGACGCGAGGAAGTACAGCGACAACCCGAAACTGTCTAGACTGTCTGGGTTGTGCAGACAACCCCTTATCGGGTTGCTGAGGTTGCCGCACTGCGTCACAACAAGTCACCTCTGCTGGTTGTTGAACGTCTTTCTAGTGACACACTGAACGTCCACAACCACCTCCGAGAGTCGCTTAACGTCAACGTGCGACTGGCAACCCACACTGGGTCGCACCGGTGGAGGAACCATCTCAACTGGCGGACGTGAGTAGGATACCTCAGCGTCAACAGGGCGTACAACCAACCGGTAGGAAGGTTGTTGGCTAGAAGGTTCTTCTCCGTAAAAAATCCTCTATCAAGGACTAAGCTTGGACTGCATGTCTTGCAACAAAGCCCAAGGTCTATGGGAGCAGGTGTGGCAACAGACGGGGTTAGCGACTGAAGCGGAACCATTTACCATCCCTGGAAGCATGTTATGCTTTAATTAAAGTCCATAGGAGGCTAAGCAGCTTAAGGCTCCTCTCCAAATGACAGAGTCCTCAAGGGAATATCAGAAGGAGGGAGAACAGCACTTTCTCATCTACAGGAACCATGTCCGAGAAAAGCTAGGTTATCTCAGTGAGGGTTTCACTGGTGCATAAGCAGCAGACCAGAAGGCAACGATATGTAACTGCTTGACAGTCTGTGAACAGTCAAAAAACTGAACTGTCAACCACAACAGGTGCGTGAGGACATACAGCACTGGTGCATTAGTAGCAGACCAGAAGGCAACGTCATGTAACTGCTTGACAGTCTGTGAGTTGGCAACAACCAAAGCTGTGTGGGGAAGCCTCAACTCCTGACTGACTAGTCTGCTGCGGGCGAGTGGCGGTAACCACAGTGTGTTGCGGAGGCTGACACACCGTGTCAAAACACGGCAGCTTGTGGTAGCTCACGCACGGCAACGGAGTGCTCCGTGTGTCTGTGGGAGTCAGCATGCGTCTGGCAGGGTCGACTGCGCATGGGTGGAGGAGCTCTCACAACAAGAGTGTGGGAGCAGGCAGCCATGCTGGGCGCACAACCGTGGCAGGCTGTAGGCCAACGGGTGCATCGTCAACCTTCTCGGCAGTCGGAGTGTGGGAGCTGGCAACAACAAAAGCGGAGTGCTGGTGCGTGGGAGGGACTGCCGTGGGTTGCGGAGCATGCCGCATTGCGTCAAAACACGGCAGCTTGACAGCACCTTCCCACTGCTGATGCGGTAGCTCACGCATGTCAACGGTGGGTGCAGCATGAACATGCGTCTGGCAGGGTCGACTGCGCATCGGTGGTGGAGCTCTCACAGGTGGAGTGTGGGAGCAGGCAGCCGCAGTATCTGCTGAGCGCACAACCGTGGCAGGTTGTAGGTTAACAGGTGCAGTGTCAACCTTCTCAGCACGATACTCCTGCATGAAGGAAGCAAGCTGAGACTGCATAGTCTGCAGCATGGACCACTAGGGTCTACAAACGGCAACAACGGAGCTACTGTCCGTTGTAACTGAGGGTCTAAAACAGCTGGTGCGGCAACAGACGGAGTTACTGCCTGTTGCGGTACCACCTTGCCTCTCTTGGGAGGTGTGCAGTCGTCGGATGACTGCAGCGAGTCCGAACTGACCCAGTGGCTACACCTAGGCCGTTGGACTTGAGCGGAAGGGACCGACTTGCACTAAAAAGCTGCAAGATTTGGTCCATGGTTTCTGCGAGAAACCTCTTCCGCAGACGAGGAATAAATGGGCTCTCTCGTCTTTGTGTGGGTGGGGTGATCACGTCGGCAACGTGTGTAGATACACCCGAAACCACGGAGGGAAACGTCTGTTCGTCGATCAAGGCCTGTGGAACCCATAAGTCCTTCGACATTACTTCTCCCCTGGGCTTGGGAGCTTGTAAGAGGTATCGGACTAGGTGAACAACTGGCACGAACAGACGAACCCTCGAACGCAACACTGTAACACTTTGCGCATATCACTTTATCACTTTTGATTTTCTGTTTGCACTTATTTCACTGAAATCGAAACTTTAACTGATTTCCACCTGAAACACGCAATCCTATCTTTCATTAAAAGGTAGTAATTGCGAAAACAGTTTACAATGCAACAGAAAAACATAATTAAAGATAAAGAATTCAGCGGCTGGAAAAGAGACTAAACACTAGATCAAATAAACTACGTTTAAAATCTCTCACCGCATAAAGCCTGGGAACAAGAATAAAACTCTAGAAACGTTTTACCTTCTTCCCCTACAGCGACTAGGGAGAAGAGTAAAAAACGAGAACAACGTTACCCGCTTGAACGAAACGTTTATTCTCCTCTCTCTCCCTCCGTCTCTATCTCTCTCTCTCTTCTCTCTAGACTTAGAACCTGAGAGAAGAGCCCAATTATATATTGTTAAAACATATTATTTGCTAAAGGAAAAAACTGAAAGGTTTCCCAAATAAAAAGTTCCTTTATTAGAATTTAAACCATTTAAGCTAAGAAAGAATGAACGAAACGCTAGAATCGGTTTACTCTTACTGCAACGTGAAACCGTGAAATACTCTCTCTCTATCGTAACGATAGAGCGCATGTTGAACGTTCTGAACGTCAACAACTGCGGAGACTAAACTAAACGTTAGTTCATCTTTGAAAACAGTACGAGACTATCAAAGAAATTCTTTCAAAAACATTAAAATTAAAAAAGTATAAATTCTTAAAAGGTAAATACGATATGACGGGCTCAATGTTAATTAACTTCGGTTCCAAGTAAGGACCGCCTACTATTAGGAAAGGTCGCATATAAACAAACATAAAAATTAATTTTTATAAGTTTATAATAAATGGAAAGTTAATCGAAGAGGCCTATAAAGGCGGAGAGATATAAAATAAATAGATCTATAACTTGTTAAGCAAAATTACAAAAACCTAAACACACTTCCGTCTAAGGGAAGGGTCGGCCATTTAAAAGTGAAAGAGAGTCCATACTCTCTTCGTCACCAACACTTCCGTCTAAGGGAAGGGTCGGCCATTTAAAAGTGAAAGAGAGTCCATACTCTCTTCGTCACCATAATTAAATCTATCCAAAACGAGTTCAAGTTTTGAAATGAAGATAAAACCCCTGCATAGCGAAAGCTCAAAACTGGAATAGTGTACTTCACCAAATCGTTGTGAAAACAAATCCAGTTAGGGACGGCGTATTTAGTAGGTCTTGCCTGTGGCACGACAGAGGGAAAATTGGTTCTTTGTTGACATCGAGTACTTGAGTACCTACTTGACAGATGGCGCTGTTGATGTACACCCCCACCTGTATAGCGATCGCTGGCGTATTCCGCCCGTAGGTTTTTTCTGTCGGGCAGCAGGGATGCAGCTATATGATCATCGGGTAAGTTTGATATTGAAAATTGTATTTTTCCTAACCATACAAACCTTAGCTATTTACAAAGGGTATTACTTTTAGCGCAGCTGAAATGACGAGCCAATAGTTTTTAACGAGGGTTAATTACCCCCGCGCTAGTTAGCGGGGGGGGTGGGGAAGGGTAGCTTGCTACCCCTCCCCCCTCCACACACCGGTGACTTGCTTCACTTCACTTAGAGGTAGGACTTGACTTGGGGGTCAGGGATGGCGGGCACATATGTGTAAATAGCTAAGGTTTGTATGGTTAGGAAAAATACAAATTATCTTCGAATTTGTCATTTGTTCCGTAACCGAAATACAAACCACGCTATTTACAAAGGGTGACTTACCCCTTAGGAAGGGTGGAAAGTCCCCAGCCTTACTGACTTCGGCTTGCCCGGGGGCTCGATCCCTCAGTGAGCAGCACTAGAGAGAGGGAGCCCCTGTACCTCACAAATTCCTAGCACCGCTAGGAACGAGTGGCCTACATAAGTAGTGTGAGGAGGAGAGTGTGACTCGTCCTATGAAGTTGACCTTGAGACCTTCAGATAGGAATTCTAGGATAGGACGTTCCCCATACCACCTCGTCAGGGTATGGGAGACGCAACAGTATTAAGCTTAATACTAGGAGCACAAAGAAGCATGGGTTACCTGCAGAGGTCGAGGTCAGCTATGCGAGGACCAGGATGCTGCTTCCCCAAGAAAGGGGAGAATGAAGAAAGAAGTAAGGGTCAGACATACTCTTTCATTCACACAGACTAAGACCGGGTAACAACGCCCTCAACCTACTGCTACTTGTCCAAAAAGGAGCCTGAGCTTAGACCAGCTGTTGTGCAGCCACCACAGGGCCGATAGAGAACGTATCGAGGCTCCTGTGGGTCACGTCTTGCAGGTAGTGGGCTGTGAAGGTCGTTTGACGCTTCCAGACCCCAGCTTGAAGTACCTGCGTCACAGAGAAGTTTCTCTTGAAGGCCAGGGATGTAGCAATACCCCTGACATCGTGGGTCCGAGGGCGACGTGACGGAGGAGGGTCAGGATTCAGGGCATGGTGGATAACCCTTCGAATCCAAGCAGAGATGGTGTTCCTGGTGACCCTCCTCTTTGTCCTGCCTGTGCTCACAAACAAAGCTCGCACATGAGGACGGACTGCAGCCGTTCTCTTCAAGTAGTACCTCAGACACCTCACTGGGCATAGTAGCAGCTGGTCTGGGTCGTTTGTTACAGAACGGAGACTCGCGATCCTGAAAGAGTCGAACCGAGGATCCGGCACTCCAGGATTCTGAGTCTTGGCCACAAACTCAGGGACGAACCTGAACGTTACCTCCCCCCATCCCCTTGAATGGGCGATGTCGTACGAGAGACCATGAAGTTCACTAACTCGCTTAGCCGAGGCAAAGGCGAGTAGGAAAGCCATCTTCCAAGACAGGTGGCGATCGGAGGCCTGGCGTAATGGCTCGAAGGGAGGTCTCTTGAGAGACCCGAGGACTCGAACCACGTTCCAAGGAGGGGGTCTCACTTCCGACTGGGGGCAGGTAAGCTCATAGCTACGTATGAGTAAAGAGAGTTCTAGCGATGAAGAAATATCCACGTCCTTCAATCTGAAGGCCAAGCTTAAGGCTGAGCGATAGCCTTTCACTGCCGAAACTGCCGAGACAGAAAGGCGCATTTCTTCTCGCAGATACACAAGGAAGTTCGCTATTGCTGGAATAGTGGCATCGAGTGGAGAGATACCCCTTCCACGACACCAACCACAAAAGACTCTCCACTTCGCTTGGTAGACTCCCTCAGAGGACCTTCGCAGGTGCCGAGACATTCTCTCCGCAACCTGTTGCGAAAAGCCTCTCTCCGCGAGGAGACGCTGAATAGTCTCCAGGCGTGAAGCCGAAGCGAGGCTACGGCCCTGTGAGGGACACCGGAGTGGGGTTGTCTGAGAAGCTCTTGTCGTGGAGGAAGCTCCCTTGGGAGTTCCGTCAGGAGTTGCAGAAGGTCCGGAAACCATTCCGCGTGATGCCATAGCGGAGCTACTAGAGTCATGGAACAGTTGACCGATAGTCTGGTCCTGTTGAGCACCCTTCTCATTAGACAGAATGGTGGGAAGGCGTACACGTCGATGTTGTCCCACCGTTGCTGGAAAGCATCTTGCCAGAGTGCCTTGGGGTCCGGAACTGGTGAGCAGTACAGGGGCAGCTTGAAGTTCAAGGCTGTCGCGAACAAGTCCACCGTCGGGGAACCCCACAAAGTCAGGACTTTGTTGGCTATCTGAGGATCCAAAGACCACTCGGTACTCACTATCTGCGAAGCCCTGCTCAGACTGTCGGCGAGCACATTCCTCTTGCCAGGAATGAAGCGAGCTGATAGTGTTATCGAGTGGGTTTCGGTCCACCTCAGAGTCTCTATTGCAAGATGGGATAGCTGTTGCGAAAAAGTGCCTTCCTGCTTGTTGATATAAGCCACTACCGTGGTGTTGTCGCTCATCACCACCACGGAGTGACCCGCCAGGAACCGTTGGAACTGTTGAAGGGCCAGAAAGACGGCCTTCGATTCTAGCAGGTTGATGTGTAGGCACTTTTCTGATTCTGACCAAAGGCCTGAGGCCCTCTGGTTCAGAACGTGCGCCTCCCACCCTTCTTTTGACGCTTCCGAAAACAGAGTCAATTCCGGGGGGAGGACGAGAAGACTCACTCCCTTTCGCAGGTTCTTGTCGGCCAGCCACCACCGCAAGTCCGTCTGTTCCAGAGACCCCATTGGGATCAGAATGTCCGGGGAATCGGATCCTTGATTCCACCGGGACTTGAGCCGCCATTGAAGGGATCTCATCCTGAGGCGGCTGTTTGGAACCAGACGGGCCAGGGAGGATAGGTGGCCTAAGAGACGCAACCACGATTGGGCGGGGAGTTCTTTTCGCCTGAGGAAAGGTTCCGCCACCCTCCTAAGCCTTGCTATTCGGTCGTCTGATGGAAAGGCTTTGTGGAGATTGGTGTCTATTAGCATGCCTAGATAAACCAGTCGTTGGGACGGCTGCAGAGAGGACTTCTCGAGGTTTACCACGATCCCCAGATCCTGGCAAAGATCTAGAAGCCTGTCTCGGTGTCGAAGAAGGGTCGACTCCGAGTCTGCTAGGATCAGCCAATCGTCTAGGTAACGAAGGAGACGAATGCCGTTCCTGTGCGCCCAAGTCAAAATTAGGGTGAACACTCTGGTGAACACCTGAGGAGCTGTGGAGAGACCGAAACACAGCACCTTGAACTGGTAGATCTTGTTGTCTAGGCAGAATCTCAGGTACTTCCTGGAAGACGGATGGATTGAGATCTGGAAGTACGCATCCTTTAGATCCAGTGTACACATGAAGTCTTGTGGTCTCACCGCAAGTCTGACCGTGTCTGCTGTCTCCATGCTGAACCGGGTTTGTTTGACAAACCTGTTCAGAGCCGAGAGATCGATGACGGGTCTCCAGCCTCCAGTAGCCTTCTTTACAAGAAAGAGTCGACTGAAGAAGCCTGGAGAGCACCCTTCTTGAACATGGTCTCGACTTCGGCCTGAAGGGCCAGCCCCTTTGCCGATCCCATGGCATAGGAGCTCAACGACACTGGATTCGCTGTCAGGGGAGGTTGAGATGACGTAAACGGGACGCGATAACCTTGGCCGATCACTGAGACCGTCCAAGCATCGGCCCCGTGATGTTGCCACCTGCGGACGCAACGCTGAAGGCATCCCCCCACAGGTGGACACGCAGGGGAACTGCCACCCCTAGGGCTTGCGGCCGCGGCCGCCACCCCTAGAAGTCTTGCCTCCCCTGGAGGACTTACCGCCCCTCTTGACCTTGGCTGGAAAGGGCTGAGGCTTAGACACCACTTTCTTAGCTGCCGGTGCCTGTTTGGGAGCCTTACGAGGCTGTTGCTGCTGTGGTGGCGGGGCTGGAGGCTTATAGGGCCGAGTTGTAAGGGCCCTGTGGAGGAGGGAGTCCGTGCTGGATTTCCTCCACCTCTCAGCCGTTCGCTCCAAGTCTTGAGGCTCAAACAGGCTCTCCCCCAGGAGGGAGGCATGTCGGAGCCTACACACACCTACGGCGGGGACCTTCGGATGGAATCTCTCGGACACAGCATCGCGACGCTTCAACACCGAGTTGGCCCACAGGGTGGTAACCTGGTGCGCCAAAAACTCGATGGAGCGGGTGCCCAAGAGCAAGAAGGTCTCTAGGGCCTTCCTATTGGTCTCCTTGGACAAGTCCTCCGATAGCAATAGGATGCCCAGAGATCCTAACCAGAAGTCCAGCCACGAAGTGGCCTGCATGGCACACTTAGCGACCTTCTCGTGGTTAAGGATCTCTGCCACCGAGAACGACACCTGCCGGGCAGAGAGTTTCTCCAAGGGAACTCCCTTCGCCAGCACCTCCACAGAGTGATGGAGAGGAAAAGCGAGGTTGTGCTCACCCAGGATCTCGAAATACCTCCTCTGCTGAAGGCGAGGAGGAGGGATGAGTTTGTTCCCGGCAGTGGAACGACTGGAGGAGGCAAGAAGTGCGAGCTGAGCATTGGCCCTAGCTCTGGCACTCTTCAGCCCCCGAGACCAGGGCAGAGCTGCACTGGTCTTAGGGGCCTTCCGAACGTCAAACACTTCATCCAGAATCGTGTCTTTGCCTTCACGGGGGGGGGGGGGGGGGATGACTGGATCCGTAAGACTGTTAAGTTGCCTTATCAGGCTTAGGACCTGCCAGAAGGCATGTTCGGACTCTTGCTGTTCTCCTCCCTGCGGGCTGGCAGCTAAGTCTCCTGCCCCAGGAATCTCTTCCTGGGGTGATACGTGGACATTCCCCTGGGTAGTCGTGGGTTCCTGACGAATCCTTGCAGAGGATTTAGGGATGGTCTTGGAATCCTTGGGTTCCCTCCTGGGAAGGATACAGGATCCCAACAACGAGGTTCGAGGGGCCCCTTCCTCACGAGATGATTCTCCTGCCTGAAGCGAAGTCTCCCCCCCCTGGTGCCGAGGGGAAGACTACCGCCCCACTGGACTCACCTGAGGACGGAAAGGCCTCGTCCACGGGAGAAGGAGAGAGTACTCGTGCAGGAGAGGGGACCCTCGAGACCGACCTCTTGGGAACCAACTTCGCCCTGGGGGAAGTCACCACGAAGTCCACTCCTCTCTTTCTCTTCAGCGTAGGAGAGACAGCCGCTGGTTTGTTACCCTGGCCGGCGAGAGCTGGTTTCATAACCCTCACTAACGCCCGTCCCAGCGGACCAAACCAAGTCTGCTGCTCCAAGGACACAGAGTCCGAAATCCTCGCTAAGGTGAAAGGGATCGGGCGATCCTTTGGAGTGGACACGACGGTACCTGCCTGAAAAGAAGGTGGGGAAGAATGCTGTACTGACCTGTCTTCGTCCTGCACTACCAACCTGTGCTTGGATGGAGGTGATCCCGAGTGCCGTCTAGGAGCACGCGTCCCTGCTGCTACCACCGGCTGTGGAATTCGCCGCGAACTATGGTCGCGCGAGGGCGAACGGTCGCGCAAAGGCGAATGGTTGCGCGGGTGATCGCGCGGGCGCACAGGTGAGCGGTCGCGCGGGCGAGCGGTCGCCCAGGCGAGCGGTCGCCCAGGCGAGCGGTCGCCCAGGCGAGCGATCGCGCGGGCGCGCAGGCGAGTGGGCGTGAGGGTGGGCAGGTAAATGAACACGTGTCCGAGGCGACTAACGCAAGCGATGGCGCGACGGCGAGGGATCGTGCTGCCGCGTAGGTGAAGAAGATCGCTGGCGATAATGACCGCGTGATGGTAAGCGATGGCGAGCAGCATGTGTAGGTGAATGATCACGTGATAGGGTGCGATGGTGATCAGCATCCACAAGAGGGCGATCGTTCAGGGTTGTGCGATGAGGAGCAGCATGCGTAAGCGGGCGATCGTGCAGGGTTGTGCGATGGCGAGCAGCATGCGCAGGTGAATGATCGCGTGAAAGGGTGCGATGGTGATCAGCATCCGCAGGAGGGCGATCGTTCAGGGTTGTGCGATGAGGAGCAGCATGCGTAAGCGGTCGATCGTGCAGGGTTGTGCGATGGCGAGCAGCATGCGCAGGTGAATGATCGCGTGAAAGGGTGCGATGGTGATCAGCATCCGCAGGAGGGCGATCGTTCAGGGTTGTGCGATGAGGAGCAGCATGCGTAAGCGGGCGATCATGCAGGGTTGTGCGATGGCGAGCAGCATGCGCAGGTGAATGATCGCGTGAAAGGGTGCGATGGTGATCAGCATCCGCAGGAGGGCGATCGTTCAGGGTTGTGCGATGAGGAGCAGCATGCGTAAGCGGGCGATCATGCAGGGTCGTGCGATGGCGAGCAGCATGTGTAGGTGATCGCTGGCGAGCTGGTGATCACTGGCGAGCAGAAGGTCGACGCGTGTCCTGTGAGAGGACAGGTGGTGCGGCGCGTTCACGAGCAGGAACAGGAAGATCGGTGGCGCGTTGGCGAACATGTGTTTCTGACACACGCGCAGCACGATGTTGCGTAGCCACAGGACCAGGTGGATGGTGAGCAGGGAGTTCAGCAGGAACTAAAGGGTGGTCAGAGACCGCAGGGCGATGGTCCTCAAATGAGCGCTGACGCTCGGAAGAGAGCTGACGAGCAGGAGAGCGCTGGCGAGGGGGGCGAACATCAGGAGAGAGCCGACGAGCAGGAGAGTCTTGGCGAGCAGGAGATCGTCGACGAGCAGGAGATTGCTGGCGAGCAGGAGAGCGCTTGTGCGCTAGCCCTGCTCGCGTAAGGGAAGAATCCCTTAGCCCCGAAGGGACCGTTGCCCGTCGGGTGACGAGTTCTCCAGAAGGCGAAGATCCGGCAGGAGATGGTGAGCGGTCTGCAGAGAGGTTCAAGGAGGGCGGAGCAGTCGGTTGAGGCTGACGAGGAGAGTCCCCCCCCGGAGGACGAAGACCCAAAAAGGTGCCTCTTAGTCCCCCTGTAAGGGGAAGGGAGGCCCTTGTGGCGTAGAGGGCGGTGAGCCTTACGGCGGAGGCGGCCTCGGGGGAGATCGTCGGGACCATCGGTCCTCCGAAGGGGAGTCTCCGTCAAAACACTTCCCTCAGAAGGAAGCTGGGCAGCAGTCGAGACCGAAGGACTCACTTCCCCCTTCGAAGGATGCACGGAAGGAGGAGGAGAGCCTTGAGCACCATCACCAGCAACAGCACCTGCGTCGGAAGGCCCAGCCACGTCGGAGGCCTCTGTCACCACGACGTCGACAATAGACAGAGGGTCTACCTCCGCTACTACCGGCGACTGTTTAACAGCGGACCCCAACGAGACAAGGTCAATAAGAGCGACCCTGGAGGGCAAGCCCTTAAGCCCCAGGGACGACCAAATCTGTAAAAGATCATCACTGGATAAGGCATTATTATTAATAACCTCCCCCGGAGGAGGAGGGGGAACCGCCTCGCTATGGGAGGCGACGCCCTCTCCCCCCACCGAAGGTAGGGAAACAGAACAAGGGCCGGCGCTCCCACTCGGACGACTCTCCTTAGGAGGCGGACGAGGGGGAGCTTCGGAGGAGGTTTGGGCGGCGGAAGAAGAGTCCCGAGAACCTTCCTCCTTCAAGGCTAACCCCGGAGGAGAACGGTCTCTCTTGGACTTCTTCTTACGCCGACGGCCAAACCTCTCCCACTGGGAGGCAGACCACTCTCTGCACTCACTGCACATGTTATCCTGGTCGCACCGTCGGCCCCGACATTGAGGGCAGAGGGTGTGAGGATCCGTAATAACGTCCGACATGAAAGTCCCACAAGGACGGCCGGCAACTCCAGGGCATGTACGCATAGTAAATAAAAGAAAATAACTGAAGGTCAACTTCCAACCAATCACACAAGCTGAAAAGAAAAAGCAGAAAATTAAAGGCTGTCACGAAGGCGATGAACAGACACGTCTGATCACCGCCGAGCCAAAAGTGAAGTGAAGCAAGTCACCGGTGTGTGGAGGGGGGAGGGGTAGCAAGCTACCCTTCCCCACCCCCCGCTAACTAGCGCGGGGGTAATTAACCCTCGTTAAAAACTATTGGCTCGTCATTTCAGCTGCGCTAAAAGTGATACCCTTTGTAAATAGCGTGGTTTGTATTTCGGTTACGGAACAAATAGTAATGTATAAAGTATATTCACAAACACCAGGTTACACAATGGACAATGGTACCCAACTGCAGGATTTCTCGGATGCTGAAAACCCCTAGAGGGTAGAATGGAGAACGAAAAGCCAGTCAATTGCACATTCATTCTAGACTTACCACCGGGTAATATCTGCCCCAACTAACTGCTACTTGTCCTACAAGGGAGCTGAGGTGTTTGTGATCACATTTTGTGAAGCAACCACATGATCTATCGAGAGGGTATCTAGGTTCCTGTGGATTAAGTCTTGCAGGTACAGTCAGCCGGTGCTTTATGCAAGTTTATACTTCGCAATTTCACTTAGGCCAACATGCAACACAGAGAGCCGAAATACACATCAAATAAAAAATCAAATAGTCGTGATAAAAAAATCTTGCGACACGATGATTTCATATAGCCCGCACTCCTTTGCACTGGTCTTTCTTCGTCCCACTTTCTCTCTCCCCACCTAGCTCGTTCCTAACTCTCGCTGTACACTGTATATCCATTTATTGTGGTAAAAAATTACGGCTATAATTGAAAAAAAAAAAACAGCCAGATTTTGATTGAACTGCTGTTCCATTCAATTGTATCCAATAATAATTCATGAATTTTTAAAATTTTAGTATAGTACTTGTAAATAAAAACATACTGTAGTGAATTACAAACTTTTCCATTGTTACATTTATGCTTTCCAAATCATCAGATTAAGATATGCTACCAAAGAATATTTCATATTGCCTAAGAGAAAATATTATTACTAAGATGTTTATGTTTTAATATGACCAATTCGGATATAATTTCTATTTTTCCTAACGATACAAACCTTTAGCTATTCATAAGTGGTATTACTTTCAGCAAAGCTGAAAGGACGAGCCATTAAAATTTAGCGAGGGTTAACTACCCATTCTGCTAGTTAGCGGGGGATGGGGGGGGTAGCTCACTACTCCTCCCACTCACACACCTGTGATTGAGCTCACTTTGCTTGGAGGTAGGACTTCACGGGGATACGGTCGGCAGGGAAGTTTGTATAAATAGCTTAAGGTTTGTATCGTAAGGAAAAATACAAACCTACACTATTTAATAGAGGTGACTCACCCATTAGGAGGGTGAGCGTCCTTGCCAATCTGGCTTTTTGGCTTTACCCAGGGGATCCTATCTTGAATAGGTCGATACCAAATATAAGGAGTCTCTGCACCTCGCTAAACGTTGTTATGCAAGGTCTGCGACCTATGCAAGCTGTGTGACTGTCATGGTAATAAAAGTTATTCCGAGTCTTCGTGGGAAAAACTGTTATAAACGAGACTTTCCCAATATCACTTGCCAGGGTATGGGGACACAACAGTACTAACACAATACTAGGTACACAAGGGAGCATGATTTACCTGCAGTGGTTTAAGGTCAGGTTGTGCAGAGAACCCAGGCTGCTTTCCCCAAGAGAGAGGAAGATGAAGAAAAACATAAAACAAGTTATACCTTTTTATTTAACTCAGACTAAAACTGGGTAACAGTGCCCTCAACCTTCTGCTAATTGTTCAATAAGGAGCCTGAGGTATTAGACTAGCTGTTGTGAGCCACAACAGGGCTGTTAGAAAACTTACCGAGCCTCCTGTGGTTCATGTCTTGAAGGTAGTGGGCTTTGAAAGTTTTTTGCCATTTCCACACCCCAGCCCATAAAAACTGCGTCACAGAAAAGTTTCTCTTTAGAAGGCCAGGGACATAGCTACGCCCCTGACATCATGGGCTCTGGAGCGACGTGAAAGAGGATGATCTGGATTCAGGGCATGGTTTATGACCCTGCAAATCAAAGCATAGATGGTATTCTTGGTGATCCTCCTCTTGTTCCTCCCTGTGCTGACGAATAGTGAAGGCACACGGGGACAGGGAGCTGCTTTTCTTTTGAGGTAAAGCCTCAAACTCCTCACTGGGCAGAGTAAGAGATGATCTGGGTCATCTGTTACAGAGAAGACTCATAATCCGGGAGGAGTTGAATTGGAGTTCTGCCACCACTGGATTCTGAGCCTTTGCAGCAAACTCAGGGACAAAGCTGAACCTTACCTCTCCCCCTCCCCTTGAATGGGGGACATCATGTGAGAGACCATGAATTTTGCCGACTCATTTGGCCAAAGCTAAAGTGAGTAGTAACATGACAAATTCGAAGATAATTTGTATTTTTCCTAACCATACAAACCTTAGCTATTTACAAAGGGTATTACTTTTAGCGTAGATGAAATGGCGAGCCATTAGAATTTAACGAGGGTGTATTACCCCCCCGCTAGTTAGCGGGGGGGTAGGGGAGTGGTAGCTAGCAACCCCTCCTCCCCCTCACACACAGGTGAATACTCACTTTCACTTAGAGGTAGGACTTGTCTTGGGGGACAGGGCTGGCGGGCAAATATGTGTAAATAGCTAAGGTTTGTATGGTTAGGAAAAAAAACAAATTATCTTCGAATTTGTCATTTGTTCCGTAACTGAAATACAAACCACGCTATTTACAAAGGGTGACTTATCCCTTAGGAAGGGTGGAAAGTCCCCAGCCATACTGGCTTTGGCTTTACCCGGGGACTCAGAATCCGAGTGAGTCGCACTCGAGAAAAGGAGTCCCTGCACCTCACAAGTTCCTTGCTCCGCAAGGAACCATGTGGCCTACGTAAGCTTGTGTGTGAAGGAAGAAGTGTGACCCGTCCTAGGCAATTGACCTGGAGTTCCAGAAGGAACTCTGGGTTAGGACGTTCCCAATACCACCTCGTCAGGGTATGGGGGACGCGACAGTATTGACTCAATACTCGGAACACAAAGAAGCATGGTTTACCTGCAGAGGTTCGAGGTCAGCTATGCAGAGACCAGGATGCTGCTTCCCCGTAGAGGGGATGATGAAGAAAGAAGTAAGGGCCAGACATACTTCTTTCGTTCATGCAGGACTAAAACCTGACAACAATGCCCTCAACCTTCTGCTACCTGTCCAAAAAGGAGCCTGAGGTTAGACCAGCTGTTGTGTAGCCACCACAGAGCGATAGAAAACGTATCGAGACTCCTGTGGGTCGCCCACTGCAGGAAGCGGGCTGCGAAGGTCATTAGACGCTTCCAGACTCCAGCTTGTAGCACCTGCGTCACAGAGTAGTATTACTCGAAGGCGAGGGACGTTGCGATGTATCCAACATCGTGCTGTAGGGCGACGTGACGGGGGAGGGTCTGGAGACAGGTCGAGATGAATGTCCTTGAGTCCGGGCTGAAGAGGTATACTGGTGACTCTCCCCCCATGTCCTCCTTGTGCTCCCAAATCGGCTGCAACTGAGGACAAACTGCAGCTGTTCCCAGCGCTAACCTCTCGATTCCTTTACTGGCAAGAAAGAGAAGGTCTTGGGACATCAGATACAGAATGGAGACTCGAAATCTTGAATGAATCGGACCGAAGGGCCGGGACCCTCAGAGTCTGAGTCTAGCCAACAACTCAGGAGCGAGCCTGAATGTTGCCTTCCCCTCTTCCTTAGAAAGGGGGGGAGTAGTAAGAGACCAAGAAGATTGCTTACACACTGGCCGTGGCCAGAGTGAGCAGAAGACCCAAGGCGGAATACAATCCGAGGCCTGTCGTAAAGGGTCTTGAGAAGATCTCTTAAAGGACTAAAAGTCCGAGCCATGCTCCAAGTTGGAGGTCTTCCTCCGACTAGGGCAGGGATGATCGTAGCTTTGCATGAGCGAGGATAGATCCAGCGGGCAGGAAAAAGTTATTCCTTTAAGCCTGAAGGTCAGGGAAAGGCTGAGCGACAGGCTTCATTGCCGAGAGCGGAAAGGAGTTTCCTCCCGCCGAAAGGCAATAAGACCGTTATTGCTGGAGAAGAGGCCTCAAGGTCCCACGGCACCAACCACCTTAGACTCTTCACTTTGCCTAGGAGACCCCTGTGGATGACTATCGCCGAAGACGCGACCTCCGTACCGCGACTGTAGCGGGTTGTCTCTTCTTGAGGAGGAAGCGTAGTGTCTCCAGGCATGAAGCCGAAGCGACGCCCCGGTTCGGGAACGATGTCGCAGTGTGGTTGCTTGAGTAGTCTGCGCCGTGGGAGAAGCTCTCCCGGGAGTTCCGTCAGGGGAAGCAGAGGGTCCAGAAACCGTTCTGCGCATAGTCCCAGTGGAGCTCTCCCATTGAAAGGTTGACAGACAACCTGGTCTTGTTGAGACCCATTGTCCACAGACAAAAAGGAGGGAAGACGCAGGCGTCGAAGTCGTCCCACCATCACCGGAATGCATCTTGCCAGAGTCTCGGGGTCTGAGACTGGGGGGAAGAATAGCGGAAGCTTGAGGTTCCAAGCTGTCGCGATCAGGTCCCCCAGACCAGCACTTGCTGGTTACCCAAGGTCAAAGACCCCCAGGTACACTCTCTCTACGAGGCTCTGCTCGGATAGTCTGAGAGAAACATTCCCCTGCCTGGAATGAGAGAGCCGATGGTGGTATTGAGAGAATCTCAATCATCCCGGTATCTCTACTGCAAGATGTGAAGGTGTGAAAATGCGTCCCCTGATGGTTAGAATGAAGTCGACGCGCAACGGGGCGACTCGGCAGAAGCTGTAGGATCTGAAGAGGGGCCAGACTAAGGCCCCTAAGCCTGCCTGAATGATGGAGAGGTATCCTTCAGGTCTTGACCATAGACCTGGACCGGAACATGCCCCCCCCCCCTTTCCTTTGACGAGTTCGAGAACCGCATCAAGAATGTGGGGAAAGGACGAGAATATCCACTACCATCAAGAGGCTCCATAGGTCAACACCCATTGCAGGTCTAATAGTTCCGCTGGTCCCATAGGGCCAGGGAGTCCGGTTAAACATTGCCTGAAGCCACAGGAACTTGGATTGCCCCACATGGAACTTATCCTGAGGCGACCGTTCGGATTATAGACGGGTCAATGAGGAAAGGAGAACTAGGAAACGTTCCAAGGTAGGGCTGAAAGCTCTGCTTGACTGAGAACAGGTACTGCAACTCTCCTCAGTCTTGCCACAGTCAACCGAGAGGAAGGCTCGGAGGATGTGGTAACAGAATCTGGCGTCCCCAGGTGGTAACCCATCCAAGCACCGACGTTGCTTAACCTCGCTGGACGGACGAGAAGCGGGGTTTCCAACGTGGTAAGGCCGTTGACTCAATATCATGGCCAGATACTCCAGATGTTGAGGCAGAGGAAGAGAAGGCTCCAAGCAAAATACCATGAGCCCACACTCATGGTAAGCATCCGGAAGCTTGTCCCGGCACTGAAGAAGGTCGAACCCGAGCCTACCGGAGTTGACCAGCCCTCCAAACAGCAGAGGAGACGGAAGCCTGCACCTGAGCGGCCAAGAGGAAGGCAGGGAGAGTTCTCTGGGGAAACAAATCTGCTATGCCACGGCGGGATAGCCACACTGCATCATTAGCAGGAATACTTGCAGTCTAGGCTGAATTCGACGAGCACCCTGGAATATGGATGGAATGGAAACTGAAAGTACCCGTCCTTCTGATCCAGGGTTTAAGGAGTCCTGTCGCCTCGTTACCAGTCTGATCGATTCTGCTGGTCTACGCTGGCCGAAGTTTGTTCGACCAACTTGATCAGGGCTGAGAGGTCGACTATGGACATCCCCTCTCAGATCCTTCCTTACAAGAAAGGATCGACTGAGGGGGCCGGGGGTGAAGCCGTCGATGATCCTAAGGAAGACCTTCGCCTAAGGTATGGATCATTCTGCCCAACCGGGCAACTCTGCTGACGCTATGGCAAGAGGTTCAGAGACACTGAATTCGCTGACAGAGACGGCAGGCGCGATATCCTTGGCTAATCACAGAGATTGTGCGGGAATGGGCATCGGGAAGCTGTCATTCGGATGAGTAACCTTAAGCATCCTCCCAGCGAAAAACCTGCAATCCTAGAGTTCGTGAACTCCTTTTAGGCCTATGCCCCCCCCCCCCCCCCCCCCCCCCGGGGGGAGTTTCCCGTGCCATCTGTTCCTGACAGGAGGAAACTGCAATTGGACACCTTGTCCCAGTTGTCGTAGTCGATAACTTAGGCCGACGTGGTTGAAAGAAAAGGGCGCTGGAGCCCTGCAGAGTCTGGAAGAAAGCGCCTTGGAGGAGTGAAACCGGAAGTCGATTTCCTCCGCACAGCAGCTGTCTAAGTCTCTGTCCTTGGGCACAAACAAACTTTTCTCAAGGATGGAAGGGTGTCTGAGGTCGTCGACCGCCACAGATGAGACACCCGAAGGAAGCCCTCAGTCAGCGCGTCCAGATGGTACAACATCGAGCTTGTCCGCAAGTTAGATACTTAACGACGAAAGGTGCCTGAGCTCGAGAGGAGGAAAGTACCCTTCATCTTCCTGTAGCTTCCTTGAACCAAACCTCGGGCCGTAACCGAGGAGGGAAAGAACCTGGTAAGCTCCCAGAGGAAGAGGTAAGCAGTCACCCCTCGTCCGATGGAGAAATCTCGAAAGGAAAGCCCCCCCCGCCAAAAATCCTTCCAGGTAATGACGGGGAAGGGCCAACCCAGGTTCAGGAAAGAGGAGTGTTGCTCAGATCTCCCTTAAGTTTCTCCTATTCTTGCAAGTGCCATACTCTGCGTTTACGGGGTGAGGCCGTGTTCTGGAAATACGCTCCAGAAGAACTCGCCAGGCTGGTCATGCTGCGAAAACCCCATTGGGAATCGTGGTCGCAACCGCCCTGGAGCTCGCGCGACGGAAATTCAAAGATTTTCGCGTGGGCGAACGTGGAAGCGCTCATGCGCGGTAACGCAAACGAAGGTGAGCGAAGGAGCGCAGAAGGAGGGCGAGCGTGGTAGGAAGGGCGAGAGCTGGTGGTCGGCGAGCGATAACCCATAGACGAGCAATGGATACTAAATAAGCCGACATTTGTGCGAAGAAACACTGTAGGTTCGCGCGACGGAACACCATCCGTCCGCGCGTTGGAAAAACCGTTGGTTCGCGCGTGGGTGAACATTGGAGAGCATAAGCGTAGACGTGTAGGCACGTGGGAGCGCGGGCGCACGGGCGAGCGGTCGTGAGGGTGGGCAGGTGGATGAGAGCGAGTCCGAGGCGGCGAATGCAAGCGTTAGCACGATGGCGAGGAAACGCGCTGCCGCGTGGGCGAGGAAGACCGCTGGCGATATGGATCAACAAGCGATCGGTGGTGAGCGCAAATGCGCAGGTTGGCGATGGCGCGTTGTGTTATGCAGACGCGATGGTCGAGCAGTTTGCGAAGGTGAGCGATCGCGAGCTGCCTGTGCAAGGGGGCGATCGCGAGATGGTGATCAGCATGCGCCGGGTCGCGCGATGGTGATCGGTATGCGCAGGGTCACGCAATGGTAATCAGCATGCCAGGGTCGCGCGATGGCGATCAGCATGCGCAGGTCGGCGGTCGCGCGATGGTGAGCAACCTCTGCAGGTGGGCGATCGCGTGATGGCGAACAGCATACGCAGTTGAGGGTCGTGCGATGGTGATCAGCATGCGCAGGGTCGAGCAATGGTGATCAGCATCCGCAGGTGTGCGGGCGCGCGATGGCGATCAGCATCCGCAGTTGAGGGTCACTGCGTCGCGCGATGGCGATCAGCATCCGCAGTTGAGGGTCGCGCGATGGCGATCAGCATCCGCAGTTGAGGGTCGCGCGATGGCGATCAGCATCCGCAGTTTGAGGGTCGCGCGATGGCGATCAGCATCCGCAGTTGAGGGTCGCGCGATGGCGATCAGCATCCGCAGTTTGAGGGTCGCGCGATGGCGATCAGCATCCGCAGTTTGAGGGTCGCGCGATGGCGATCAGCATCCGCAGTTTGAGGGTCGCGCGATGGCGATCAGCATCCGCAGTTTGAGGGTCGCGCGATGGCGATCAGCATCCGCAGTTTGAGGGTCGCGCGATGGCGATCAGCATCCGCAGTTGAGGGTCGCGCGATGGCGATCAGCATCCGCAGTTGAGGGTCGCGCGATGGCGATCAGCATGCGCAGGTGAGCTAGTAGCTGGCGAACCATGTTCCTTCAGAAGTGTTGGAGAACGTTGGCGTGCCGGCTGTAACACACGTGGGCGATCCGGAGATCGCCGAGAGACAGGTGATTGCTGGCGAGCTGATGATCGCTGGCGAGCTGATGATGGCTGGTGAGCTGATGATGGCTGACGGGCTGATGATCGCTGACGAGCAGAAGGCTACACGTGGAAGCCTGCGCAAAGAAGAAGAGTCCTTGACCCCGACCTGAACCGAAGTTCTAGATCGCGAGGGCGAACGTGGGCGCACAGGGCGCGTAACAGGAACCAACAGGAACCGCAGGGATGATCATCTTGAAAGCGCTGATGAGCAGAAGAGCGCCTGTGTGCTCACACTGAGCAGGAGCAGGAGAGAACACAGCAGAAGGGCGCGCAGGGAAACCCTGACACGCAAGGGAAGAACCCCCGTGGGGGCAACCCTTTGCCCCGAAGGGATCGTTGTCCGCCGGGAGACTGATGTCCGTCGGAAGACCGCTGTCCGTCGGGAAGACCGCTGTCCGTCGGGAAGACCGTTGTCCGTCGGGAAGACCGTTGCCCGTCGGAAGACGAGATCAGACTGCTGTCCATCTGCACCAAGGCGGAAGATCGAGAAAAAGGAGTTGTAGGCTGCAAACGGAGATCCAAAAAGGCGCCTCAAGCACCCTTATAGGGAGATAAGAGGCCCTTACGACGAGGCGAACGGTGGGCCTTACGGCGAGGGAGGCCAACAGCAACAGCAACAGCAACAGGAGAAACCTCCGAAGAGGAGTCTCTATGAGTGTACTCTCTCGCGAACGAAAGAGAAACACTTCGTGGAAGAGACTGGTCAGCCAGTGACCTAAAAGGAGCAATCCTCCGAAGAGGAGCTCCTGCAGTTGCCCAGCCCCTTGAGCGAAACTGCAGGTGCGACTGCTCAGCACCAAGAGCATAGTCGCACGAAAAAAAGGCAAGAGAAGAACCCCCCAAAAGGGGAAAAACTCAAGCCTGGACAGGAAAAACTTCCCTCGGAAGGAAAGTTACCCGCCCAAGGATGCAAGCCTCCTGAGAGTTCTAAAATGAACTGGAGAGCTGTCCGTCGTCACGGGAGTACTACCAGTAGAAGGAGACACGCCCCTGACGAAAATACAAATGGGGGAGGCAGCAACAGCCGAATCCCCAGGACTCAACCAGACAGCTCACACCGTTGCTATATTACAGAAACGAACTAGATCGATAACTGTAAAAAAATAAAACAAATAATATTAGTACACATTCATTCCCCCGGGAAGGCTCCGAAGAGGAATCCCGAGGGAAAGGAACAAGAATTACACAACAGGTACGTGCCCTCACAACCACTTACACTCGCGGAAGGAGAGCTGTAACCAAAACAGAATTATAACAATTATAATTATGTAACTATGTAATTATGAAATTTAAAAATGAATGAACACTAAAGAAAGAACGAAAACCCCGAAAGGAATCGTTCTACAAGCTGAAAAACAAAAAACAACTACAATTAGATTCATAACTAATTGAGACAAACGTACGGCGTAGCAAACCCCCACACGGAAAGGAAGCTAGGCTACAAGGCCGTAGTAACACGTAGTAAAAGGGTGAATGACCTCAAGAGAGAGAGAGAGAGAGAGAGAAAGACATAAGTCAAACTCGATCGCCACCCATAAAATTACGCCGTGGTGGCCTAACTGCCGAGGCCTCCACGTAGATATCGTACACTACACACACAAATCTGAAAAGGAAACTTACTCATTTCTATACTCAAATATATATACAAACATGAAAACATGTTTACATATATATTGAGTAAATGAAAAGTAAGCGATTAAGTAAAGACAAAACAAACAATGGCTGCCAAGCGAGGACCAAGACAGAGACGTCTGTCACAGTCCGAGCCAAAAGTGAAAGTGAGTATTCACCTGTGTGTGAGGGGGAGGAGAGGTAGCTAGCTACCACTCCCCTACCCCCCTGCTAACTAGCGCGGGGGTAATACACCCTCGTTAAATTCTAATGGCTCGCCATTTCAGCTGCGCTAAAAGTAATACCCTTTGTAAATAGCGTGGTTTGTATTTCGGTTACGGAACAAACCATTCGGTACTCACTATCTGAGAAACTCTGCTCAGATTGTCGGAGAGCACGTTCCTCTTGCCGGGAATGAAGTGTGCCGATAGTGGTATCGAATGAATCTCGGCCCATCTCGGTATCTCTACTGTTAGATGGGATAAAGGCTGCAAAAAAGTACCTCCTTGTTTGTTGATGGAAGACAATTCTGTGGTGTTGTTGCTCATCACCACCACTGAGTGGCCTGCAAGGAACTGATGGAACTGTTTTAGGACCAGAAAGACGGCTTTCATCTCTAAGAGATTTATATGAAGGTATTTTTCAGACTCTAACCAAAGGCCTGAGGTCATGTAATGCAGCACGTGGGCACCCCACCCTTCTTTTGAAGCGCTTGAGAACAGCATCAAATCCGGGGGAGGGAAGAGAAGATCTAAGCCCTTCCGCAGATTCTCGTCTGCCACCCACCACTTGAGATCCATCCGTTCTGCTGATCCCTTAAGGATCAGTGTCCGGGGAGTCAAGGCTTGATTCCACCTGGACTTGAGTTGCCACTGGAGGGATTGAATCCTGAGGCGGACGTTGGGAACTAGATGGGCCAAGGATGATAGGTGTCCGAGGAGACACAGCCACTTCTGGACTGGGAGTTCTGATCTGAGAAAGGGTCCTGCAATCTTTCTAAGCCTCATTATCCTGTCATCTGACTGACGATCGGAGCACCACAAAATAGGCGACCTAGTGCATGATCGGATAAGCTGAGGAACAGCAGTATGGTTCGATGATCGACTAGTTGATGATCGGCAAGCCTGAGATTGGCGATCAGCGCCCGGAGCTCTGAGAGGATGCTCGGAGTAGTGGCGATCGACAAACGGATGGCTAGAGTAAGATTCAATGATCAGAGTTTTGAGCTGATTGATGAATGGTGATCGGAACTCTACGTATTAGTGCGCTAGCGATCGGCGACCTTCAAAAGGTGACTATCGGGGATCGGCTAGTTAGTGATCAGCGAGCTGATGATTGGCTATCGGGGAAAGACGAGCTAGCGATTGGTGGTCAACTAGTAATCGGCTATTGGGGAGCTAATGATCTGTGAGACTGGAGGTCAATGATCAGAGAAGGACGAGCTGGCGATCGGCAAGCTAGCGATCAGCAAGCTGACGATTAGCCATCGCGATCTAGCAATCGGTGGTTGACGAGTTGGCGATTGGTGAGCTAGTGATTAGCAATCGGCCAGCTGGCAATCGGTGATTGGCGAGCTAACGATCGGCAATTGGTGAGACTGGAGCTAGCAGAAATATGAGCTGCAGTAGAACAAACAACCGAACGATGATCTGGAGACAGGATGTGCCCTTTGGAAGGGCAAACATCCTTAGAAGAGGCACGCGAACGAGACCTCAATGGTGCGCAATGAACTGGGATTTGTTGATGAGCAACTGAGCTAGTGATCGGCGATTGGCGAGCTGGTGATCGGTGAACTGACGATTGCTATTGGGTGATCAGCGATCGGCGAGACTAGAGAAAGACAAGCTGCAATAGGTGGGAACAGTTGGTTTGTGAATCAGTCGAAAGATGATCTGGAGACAGGATGTACCCTTTGGAATTGCAAACATCCACAAGAAAGACTCGCGAACAAGACTTCGACCGGGCTTCATGAACCTGGGATCATTGACGAGGAGGCGAGCGGTGAGCTAGTGATCGGTGAACTGACGATCAGCAAGTTGATGATTACTATCGGCGGGCTGGGGATCAGCAATCGGCGAGACTGGAGAAAGACCAGCTGCAATAGGTCGGAACAGCTGGTCGGAGAACAGCCAAACGATAATCTGGAGACAGGATAAGTCCTTTGGATGGGCAAGCATCTCCAGGGGAGGCTCGTGAACTTTGACGAACGGATGAGTCTGAAGAATCAGGCGAAGGTCATCAGTACAATCAGGACGAGAAGAATGCACAGAGGACGAAAGCTGCAACGACGAGATTGGAGAGCCGAAGAGACGTCATTTCACCAAGGCGAAGGAGCAGCTCTAAGACGGAGAATGGTGAGGTCAAAGACCACGGTGACGAACCCGAAGGGGTAGGAGGATCAGCAAGCTGATCAGCAACAGCAGGCCTCCAAAGAGTCTCTATGAGTGGCCTCTCTCGCGAACAAGAGAGGTGAACACTCGCAGGAGAGACTTACCTCATACTTTGCACTGCCCCAAACGGAAGAGTCGACTCGGCAAGGGGAGGAGCGTAGTCTTAGGCAATGAAACAGCAACAGCAATCAGCGTCAATGTGAAGAGATGATGAAGGGAAGTTCTCCTCGGAAGGGAGGACAACCCAACACCTGGGGAGGATAACTCTCCCTTGGAAGGGAAAGTTGTCTAACCCCTAGAGCTGGGCCTCTGGGCAGCCCTCTTAGCTTCCCATCAACAGGCCTTGTTCAAGTTGAAGATTTGCATCGAGCGCTGCAGGAGAAAATGTAGCAGGAGCTTATTCCACAAAAAGGGTGTGCTGATCAGGAGCTGCCACAGGCGCAAAAGGACAGGAAACTGATGGGGCAGTGACAGCAGATTCCCCAGGCACGAACAGCACTGCTCCTCTACGTCCGCTATCATAGTTAAACGAAGAAGAACGGCATCGCTAACCAAGGAAAAATGGAGAGCGGTAGCGTAAAACTATAACAAAACAAGAATAACAATTAATTAATTCAGCTAAGAATATTCACTACTTGGGAGAACCACTTGATCCTCCTGTGGGAAGGGGGTTCCCAGAGGAGATGAAGCTGAAAAGTTAAATTACAAACAATTATAATTTCATTTAATTAATGAAGAAAACGGGAAAGGTGCTCCCCACGCAGAGTACACTGTCAATCACCCATGAAAAGTGAGCGGCGATGACCTTGAGAAAGAGCAAGACTGAAACCAAGCTCTGAGAAGGCCGCACTCCCTTCCCCCAGCAGATTCCATGTAGAAGGGAAGGTGACGACAACAGTTGAACGGAGGAGTATCCGAACGATGACGATTCCCCTGCGGCAGCAGCCGAGTCACACGGAAGGAACGGGATGACCAATGTCCTAGGGGGAAATGTCGGGAAAGAAGTTTCTACGTCCTTGAGAACCTGCCGAACTGCGCTATCACACAAACAGCAACATACAATGCAAGGAAAGCTACAACATATATATAAACCCATTAAAAATGTTTCCATATATATAGAAGAGAAAAAGTTAAAAATGACAAAGATTAATGGCAGTCCAAAATAAGCCAGGAGAAAAAGCGGAAACGACCGCTCACCCTCCGAGCCAAAAATGAAGTGAAGCAGAGTCACAGGTGTGTGAGTGAAGGCAGTAGCTAGCTAAATCCCCTACCCACCACTAACTAACGGGACGGGTAGTTAACCCTCGCTAAATCTTAAGGCTCATCCTTTCAGCTTCCCCGAAAATAATACTCCTAATAAATAGCGTTAATTTGGTTTTCAGTTAGAGAACAAATAGCTTTTTGCGTGCCCAAACCTTAATGGGAAGACTTGCCCAAGAGGGTACTACACATAACAGGGGTGAGACACGCACCTTCGTCAGACAGACGAGCTCACCCACCCACCTCACTAGGTAGTAGGGTGCCGCATGCTGTGCAAGACTTGTCTGCGATTCTGGATAGTGCACTACCTCGCGTATGGCTTTGATATTGTTCGATGAAGGGTCCCAGAAGGTTGAGAGAGAGTGAATGAAATGATGTACAGTATCCCTAAATAGCTGCTGTCGAACAATATCCAGGAACTAGTGCATAGATATTTGGAAGCACTTAATTGATTAAAAACAAACCAGCTGATGAATACATCAATGCAAAAAGCATAAAAAGCTCCCCAAAGAGATTGAAACTAATGCATGAGCAATAGCACACCATCAGTCTCTCAAAGGTAAACAATGGACTTAGACTTTGAAATAGTCTTCATATTTTATTCGATCACTATATAAGTTATTAGGTCTCATACCCCATAATCATATAAAAAAATGCTTAAGTAATTAGCACCCATCCATTCTTCATCGTAGACTCTCGTTTTGCTATACAATAATGTATCCTGTATTAACCCATTTTAAAAAGGAATAACAAACAAGAACACACCTAACCTACCCTAGGAGTCTGATTCTTACCTACTCATCTATGGGGGGTGGGGGCTGTGACCTTTCTTAACACCATCATATCCTTAGCTTACCATTAGACCAATTCTCAAGCCTGTTTGCTTCCCAACCAGGTTTACTCCAGCAAGATAGCACAAACATATTTCGTGAATCTTATAACTAGCTTCATAAGAACATATTTCAGACAGAGAAACATTCTCTCTAGATTGAAAATTGATTTGACAAGTTATAAGAAACTTTACGCTAGTCCCAACCAACTACATAATGTACTATTTTACCCATATGGTTTTATTATAGTTCTGTCCAGGGCAACATTTTCTAATATAAAAACCTTTTTCCTACTGAAAAACTGCCGTTCCCTTCAAAAATGACATTTAGTTGGTGAGATATACCCTAACATATCCACGGACAATGGGGTCATCCCATAGGAATGGGGGTTTAGGGTGGGGAAAATATATAAGGAAAACGATAAATAATGGAAGACAAACCTCTTCTCTATACTGTACATTATTTTCTTGGATGCATAATAAATCAATGAAAAATTTCCAAAATGATCTGCATTCTATACTACAGTACTGTGATATTTTCATTAGTTTGTTGATATTCTGCAAAACGGTTGTATTCGCTCCCGTTTGTGTACATACCTTGGTGCGTAGCAACCATTTTAAGCTTTCTGCACATTTACTTCTGAGTGAACATGTGTAGTGTACATGCATTTGTTGCAGATTAACCAGTTTTACCCATTTGCACACTAACAACACTCCCACTTTCTTACTTGTGTTTGCACATTTCTATATGGTACCTCCCCTTCCAATACGAGACGAGGTACTGTACCTTTCTCCCCCAGATCATTCAAGTACAGTACAGGTATTCCACGAGACGACATACCCTTTTCACATACAAATACAAGTATTCTACTCAACTTGACCATAGTAATTTCATGTGTAGGCCTACATATTCACTGATGCAAAACCCACGTGTATATAATCTACAGTACCTCATTTTCACGTAAGTTAAAACTTGTTACCTCGTTCTGTTTCAGTCGTATCACACCGTTAACTTCCTTATTAAAAAAATTTTCATACTATTCCCATAATAATAATACCTATTTTGGACTTGACCTGGTCGTATTAATTCAATGTTCATATCTTCATTTATTCTAGTCCTCTAGGCTATATATATAATTTACAAATTTTCTCAAGTTCGAACAGGTTAGCTTGTCTTATTTTACCCGTTTCTCGTTGTTTTTGCTGTGATTATTGTATTACATTTAGTTTCCATTCAACAAATATCTGCTTTGGACAATTTTACTGTACTTGAAAAACCTTGTACTGTTTAACTCTGCTTTTCCCGTTAACCAATAACAGCATAAAATATGGGTTATGTCGATTTAACCACTGCTCATCTGAAGAGGGGACCATTTACTACCTTTGTGTGTGTCATACCATTTGGTTGCGCTTTTATGGATCGTCCTGCACCAAAGTGTACTGGCTGTAGTTATTCATACTTGAAAGCCGTAGCAAAGCTCTATGGCGTTCACAATGGTACCCCGAGTGTAAAGAGCATGTCCGACGTCCCAAATGAGTTTTTCTTTTTTTACCTTAGGGTTTGTGACTTGGGAAGAGAAAAACATTAAAACTCTTGAAAAATATCCTTGAAATAATGACCCACAGGTTTGGTAAACGTAGCTCAATATGTACCACTTGCCAGTGCACAGGAGCAGCGGGGTTTTGTTGCAAGAGATTTTAACCAAGATCCCCCATATTTTGTGCAATTTTTAGTGGATTTATTATGAGTCCTAGAGAATAATGTAAAGGGAGAAAAACTTTAGTTTTACCATTATTTATCGATTTGCCAGTAAATATTCCCTACACAAAAGCCCCGATTCCCAATGAGTGGGCCCCCAATACCAAAGGATATATTAGGGTATATGTTATCAACTATTTATTTGCGTGGGAAATAAAGGTAATTTTCAAAGAATACTAGAGTTTTTCTATATATATCCCCGGTTTTTTATTAGTGAAGTTTGCCCCAGTTTTAATATAACAATACCAAAAAGAGACGTAGGTGTCAATCATAAGGTAAGGAATTATTTGAGATTTACTTTATCATAATGTAAAGATTTATTTGTGATTTACTTTGTTTGTAACCTGGTAAGGGGGTCCAGTGTGACGGTCTGAACGATCCCCCGGTCTCAGAATTCTCCTTGACATTGTATAATGGTTATTTTCCGCCATTAGCTCGCTTCGCTTGCATGAAAATAAAACATCAAGCTCGTATGTACTGGCAAGCGGTAATGTTGAGCTGCGCACGCTAACATTACAGGAAAATAAAACATCAACCTCGCATGCACTGGCAAACGGTGATGTTCGCGCATGCGCAGATTATCAAGAAGAATTGTGAGACCGGGGGATCGTTCAGACTGTCACACCAGCTAGGGGTTGTTACCTGGGAAAGTTTGTGACCCAGGGAGGGTGGCATGGTGGGCTTGGCCCCTAGCTAGAGGTTGTAACCTGGAAACTACTAGGTTAGGTTAGGCAGGTTTGTTAGATTTTGTACCCTTTTAAAACCTCAAAAGTGTTAAACAAACACATTTTGTGACCTAGAAAGGGGTCCCAGGGGCTTGCCCCTGCTAGGGGGTTGTGACCTAGGAACTACTAGGTTAGGTTAGGTGAGTTTGTTATCTTTTGTACCCTATTACTAACCTTCAAAGTGTTGAATAAACACGTTTTGTTCTGTTTTCGCACAACCAAAATCACAGGTTCCCACCTGTGTCTGTCAGGAAGAGGGCGATTCATAACGGTAGAACGGCTTATTTGCAGTGGAAATAAAGTTCAAATTCGTCGAAAGCACACCATTTACTGTGGTATAAGTATCTTTTTCTATTGGAAACGATGTCCCGTGTTTTCTATAAATTTGCCGATATTTTGGCCTACCTTGCAAAGTGTGTGGTGAGGTAATTCCAAAGTTCGGCCTATTATGACGGTGTATGTAAAAATTACTTGTAACTTAAACTTTGAGCTAACCCATTATTTCGTATAACTTTGATTGGCAGTGTTTCAATAGGGAGTACAGCATTCGAAAATTAATACCTGTCAAAATTCAGGGAAGTTCAAAATTAAACTAACCAGATGTAGGCGAAGTAACTGCTAACTAGGCGTAGAAGAAGTTGGCGACCTTATGAGATCAATTTAGCAATAAGTTACTATAGCTTATTCATGCAAAAGTATCAATGCGCCAAACAGTTTTTACTTGCAAATAGGGGCACGAAAGAAAATAGGCAGAACCACTAAACACAGAACACTTCGAAAGTTCGAAGATAAACAGTAGCCTAAGAGTAAGTACACGAATACACGATTAGGGAGATGCGACAGCCGACAGTGGAGCCACCTATCGGGAGAAAAAAAAGAGCTTCTTTGCCTTCAGCTTTACCCATTTCTGTATGGGGTGTCGATGTTCCTTGTCAGCCTTCTCCATCTTTGGCCAGTAAATCTTGCGCTCTTAGACCCTTTTCCTTCATGCCATTCAATAATTTATCTTTCCACCTGAACTTAGGCCTTCCCATACCTCTCTGCCCTCCACCCCCATGTGCATACCCATTTTACATGCGTGTGCACCTTCTCCCCTCTTGGCACGATCAAACCATTTCAGTCTTTTTTTTCCTGAGCTTTCTTTGAAACTTCTAATACTTTGACTGTTCCCCTAATTAAAACACTCCAGGTCTCATTTTTTGTGACATAACACATAGGCCTAAAAGATGAGCACATGTGTTACCCAAAAAACCTTGCCCAAAGAGAAAAAATGATTTATTAAACGGCTTTTGATTCCATTCATTACGAAAAAAATAAAATCTCTTCCGATTTAAATTCAGTGATGAAAGCTGGCTATAAAAATCCAATATTATGATGGATATGTAAATATATAAATTTGAGAATTAACGTATAAATATGCAGTGAAGCAAAATTATAATTTCTAATTATGCGAACCCTCCAAACTGTATATGAAGTAACCTCATTCCCTAAAATGCCGACAGAAGCATGACGCAGAATTAATGTTACCATTATCAAAAACTAAGCTATATCTGTTACAGTTGAAAAAGCAGAATGCTAAAAGTCATAATGTTCAAATAGTGCGTTCAAAATGGCAGGGGAAAGAAACAAAAGTAAAGTACAATATTTAAGAAAAAACAATTAAGAAAGATATCTAAATAACGAAAGTGAGAGATAAACTATGAAAGATCTAAAATCAATTGAGCCAAGTTTGAATATCTGACGTTCCACTAGGCCTATCTGTATTGACTCTAGGCTATGCTATACTTACGAAGATCCTCACACAACCTGCTCACACTGGAAATACAGCTTCTAAAATACCTTTCAATACTGTGACGATTTCATCAAAACATTAAACAGTTTTATGGGAGACATGAAGGCGAAATAAGTAGCAATGAACTAAATGGTACAATTCAAAGAATATCGTATTCCAAGGACAAATAGCTAGGCGAGATGTAAGAAGCTATACGGAGAGTTGAATCATTTGAAATTAAAGAATAAAACAAGGCGAATGATGGAAGTAAGTAGCATAGAATAAGAGAATACAGTATATCATTAAGAATTTCCACACACAATTATATTGGACAGTGTCTATTTAACAACTTTCCATACTTGTATCTGCATCTATTTTTCAATATAATTTACAACACATAGACCTATACCCAATCATGGACGTGTGTATATATATATATATATATATATATATATATATATATATATATATATATATATATATATATATATATATATATATATATTCCGGTCATGCCCACCTCTCCCCGTCCCTGTGGTTACGGGGAGAGGGAGTAGTCATATCCTGGTAAGATGGGGTGCATGTGCATGCATATCTGAATATCTAATAATTTTTGACGGGTTGTGTGCATTAATGTATGTATACACACATACATACATACATATATGGGTTGTGTGCATATATATATATATATATATATATATATATATATATATATATATATATATATATATATATATATATATATATATATATAGTATCTCTCTGCAGAGAAGAATACCGAGTAATACCAACAAACTATAGTTTCTACCATCACCTAAGAGACCAACGTACAGAAGAAAGTCAGAACTATAAGATGCCTTATATTCGGTTGCCTACAACGGAACGGAGGCTCATCAACACCACGTTGGAGCCCCGACAGATTGCACACTTCCTGGATATTAAAAGAACCTTTTTCTTAGAGTCAAACTCGATTCTTGCGAAGCTGGCCAGAATAAATTCAAGAATAAAGCATGTTAACACTCAATATTAAATTCCACAACCGAAAATAATACTTTAGCAGATCTATCTTGCGAGAAGCCCAAGTGCAAGAGCTGTAGCTGAAAATACACAGCATCTTATCGAGCAGTTGTTTTTCGAAAAGATACTGCCATCAAGACTCGAAACCACGACAACGGGGAACCACACGGCGTTTAAGGCTAATCAAAACAAAGCAATTAGCATAATTTGGTGATGATACGAGCACCTCGTAATGGTAAGAGCTCCTGTTCATTTTTCCCAATTCAAGTTTTTGGGCGAGAGGACTTCATGCAAAGATAGAGGGAAACAGAAAATTTGCATTTACAGTAAACACTTGTGTAATTGTTATTTCTTATTTGTGATTATATATTTTCGATTTTATAATTTATAATTTATAAAGTGATATTTATTTTAATAATGTTGCTCTTCTCAAAACATTTTATTTTTCCTAGTTCCCTTTCCTCACTGAGCTATTTTCCCTGTTGGAGCCCCTGGGCTTATAGCATCCTGCTTTTCCAACTAAGGTTGTAGCTTAGCAAGTAATAATAATAATAACCAAACGTTCAGCAGGGCTCCACAAGGCACTAGAAGAGTTGGAAGACCTAGGCCTACATGGCTGAGGACTATGACGCACGAGGTAAGAGATGATGAATAGAGATGTATTGATTTAAAAGCTCAAGATAGAGACGACAGGCGAAATCTAACCGATGACCTTTGCGTCAATAGGCGTGGGAGGTGATGAAGATAACGAATAAGACAATGGAAGACCATTTTACTAAAAGGTAGCAAATTTCTTTTCCTTCTATCTTTCTTTAAGGGCTGCTTATCTGGTCCTGTACATCAGTGGAACCTTATGGTACCCTGACACTTGCAAGACTTTTTGCCACGAATTTGTCGTGACGTCTTGTGGCACGAACTGGAAGATCAAAAGAAAAAAAAAAAACCTCAGAATCACAGCTGACCTGTCCACATTGACAAGAACTGGCACTACGTGTTCACGACGAGTTCAGGCATAGTTTGCGCACTTCCAGCATCGTCCCGATGAGTTCACGAACAGTTCGCGCATAGTTCACGACCCGGTCACGAAATTTTGTCGTGACCAAAATTTTGAACATTTCAAAATTCTCGTCACGACATGCCACGGTGTCACAAAGGGTTTACGAACACTTCACGCCAGTTCACGACGAGTTTACGCTAGTTCACGACTCGAGTTGTGACAATGCGTGCCACAAATTCGCGCAAGTGTCAGCCTGGCTTTACTCTTAACAGGACCTCCACGGTTGTTTTATGGTGTTCATTCGGGAACGTTTAACATTTCACAAAGCGCATTGTTCGTTTACTGTTTGATCATCACTGTCAAAACACTCGCAGAATAAGAAAGTCTTCAGTTTCCTCTTGAAAGTCTTAATATCTTCAATTACCCGGATGTCTCGTGGGAGCTTATTGTATAGTCTCGTGACCGCATATCTAAAGGCTCTGGAGCCTACAGTAGACAAGTATCTACGTCCTGATTAATTTGAAACTATCTGTAACGATTCTCATGTCAGAACGGTTTATTGGTTGCACAAATTATCAGCCATAGTACAGCTGTAAATGCATTGAAAAAAAAAAAAAAAAAAAACATTTAATTTATATTGACTAATTCACCTCTGAATAAAAACAAAGGGAAAGTATTAATGAACGAACCTTCATGTAAACAACTTTATTCTATTCTTGAAAATCTCGACGTTATACGAAGTCTTACGCACTCATGATTGTTATTACGCAAAAGTATAGCACCACAAGTCGATCTCTTGTAGGAAATCATATAACTACATGACAATTGCAAGTTGAAAATAGGACATGAAAGATGATTATTTTGTAATAATAATAATAATAATAATAATAATAATAATAATAATAATAATAATAATAAATTATCATTATTATTATTATTATTATTATTATTATTAACTAAGCTACAGCCCTAGTTGTAAAATCAATATGCTCCAACAGGGAAAAATACAAAGCGAAGAAAAGAAACAAGGAAATAAACAAACTACAGGAGAAATAAGGAACTATAAATAACTACTATAAAGAAAATAAAATAGTTGATTTCTAGAAAGAAAACAAATGGGAGTAAAACCAAAAGATGACCTTTAGTAGAAAAAATAGAACTATTTAATTATTAGTAAGAATATGCTGCAGTAGGAAAATAGTTAAACCTTTGGTCGACTGCTATTTGCTAATTACTAAAATCTGCAAAGAGCTTAAACTTAATTAAGTCGGGGTTGGGGTAGGGCGGAGTTGAAGAATTAATCTTTAAACAACACTTTTAATTAACTATTTCCATGAAGGAATGCTAACATTTCCCTAATGATTCCAGTTACAACTGAAATAGTTTTGTGCAAAACAAAATTTAAGAATTATTTATTGCAATGCATCAGTTGTATTGGTTTACGCTTATTAAAACTGTATTCGTAATTTAATTTAAATTGCCAAATTTTGACAATACAGCCATGTGGAATGTAACGAATATAATTTTTTTTAATGAGTTTGTAGTTAAAAAAATACAGCTAAAAGGTTTAGTGCGCTATGACTAAATGAGTGATCTTCGACCGTAGCAAACTAAGAGTTGATTGCGAACCCTATTGATAATTTATCCTAAACTTAAAACCAGAAGAATGTAGGAGTACCGTGTAACCTTTTACGGAAGGAATATAGAACTATATCGCCATTGCAAGGACCATATATGACTAATCCTCAATGCAGGAGATTGCATATCTTCATGAAAATTATTTCTCGGTTAATCATCCATCACAGATACTCGGACTTCATAAGTCCCTATTAAGAAGGAGATTACAATGCAGGGGGAGGAAATGGTTGCAATGAAGGGAATAAAAACAGAGAGAGAGAGAGAGAGAGAGAGAGAGAGAGAGAGAGAGAGAGAGAGAGAGTAGCCTGTTTGGTGCCTCATTGAAAAACATCACACACAGATTCAGAGATACGTGGCCTCTTCGCATGGGAAGTTGACTTCCCTCAACAGAGCCATCTCTCTCTCTCTCTCTCTCTCTCTCTCCTCTCTCTCTCTCTCTCTCTCTCTATCAAGAAGCCATTTGAGACACCACACTCTGAACTCGCCCTTTCTCTCATTCCACCCCCTCTCCTCGTCAGTCCATTGACACCCACCCCTCGAGACCTTTTTTCCTACCTCCCTTTCTCTTTCTCTTTTACGAAGAAGAGAAACAGACGGCTCCTCAACCTGAGGGTAGCTAAGGGTACCCCGCTTTCGATGTTTCCCCGGAGCCAAACCCCTTCTGAACCTAGGAATCCCCTTAAAAGCCAAGGAAATTACTCTCAGCCAACGATGCTGCTGGAGTCCTCCTCCTCCTCCTCCTCCTCCTCCTCCTCCTCCAACCAGAGAGCCACGTTAATGCCTTTAACTGTCCAGACGTGACTGGGGACTGGAATGGCGAGCAAGTGGATTCTGAGAAATAAAAAGGTCCCAGATAGTCTTATCTACTGAGACCACAATGGAACCAAGACGCGCTAAAACAAGATAACAAACATCCACTCAAAAAATAAAAAAATCTGATGACCTCTAGTTTTCAAGCTGGTGGCACAGCACTAAACCTGAAATGAAGTTCGGGACTTTTGCTCACTAACTTGATTGGACAAAATACATATTTTTCATTTTTTGAGGGGGGTTACTTGAACTTTATCATAATTATTATTATTATTATTATTATTATTATTATTATTATTATTATTATTATTATTATTATTATTATTACCAGCTAAGCTACAACCATGGTTGGAAAAGCTAGATGCTATAAGCCCCGGGGGTTCCGACAGGGAAAAATAGAAAAATGAGGAAAGGAAACAAGGAAATAAATAAACTACAGGAGAAGTAATGAGCAATCAAAATAAAACATTCTAAGAAAAGTAACAACATTAAGATAGACCTTTCATCTATAAACTGATATATATGGACATCAATTGGTGAATTTATGTGCTTTCATTTTTCTAACGATGTCAAAATACGTTTAAGCACAAGGTAAGAAAGCACAATAACTATAGTGAAGTCGCCGGAGAGATTCCGGGCAAAATAAGCCCCACCCCCGATGACATCATAGCCTATCATGTTGTTTCTCACGTTAACAGCGGTCACAACACATCCCCTTAAAGTGATTACAAGTTATTGTAGTTTGAAATTTGTAAGGTGATGTATTGTGACAGCTGCTAATGTGGGAGACAACGTGATTGGCTATGACGTCATCAGAGGGTGGGGCTTATTTTGCCCGCAACCTTTTGGGGCGACTATAGTTATCATTATTATTACTACTATTATCATTAGATCATCTACAACCCTAGTTGGAAAAGCAGGATGCTATAAGCCCCAGGACTTTAAAAGGGAAAACTACCCCAGTGAGGAAACGAAATAAGTGAATTACGGTACAAGAGAAGTAATGAACAATGAAAATAAAAAACATTTTATAAACACATTTAAATAAATCTATTACATAAAAAAAGAGTAAGAGAATTAAGATAAAACAGTATGCCTGAGTGTACCCCCAAGCAAGAGAACTCTACCCCAAGACAGAGGAAGCCCATGGTACAGAGGCTATGGCACTACTAAAGGCTAGGGAACAGTGTTTGAGATAGGAGTGTCCTTCTCCTTAAAGAGCTGCTTACCATAGCTATAGAGTCTCTTCTACCGTTACCAAGAGGAAAGTAGCCACTGAACAATTACAGTGCAGTAGTTAATCCCTTGAGCGAAGAAGAATTTTTTAGTAATCTTAGTTGTTAGGAGTATGAGGGGAGAGAGAGAGAGAGAGAGAGAGAGAGAGAGAGAGAGAGAGAGAGAGAATGGTTACAAAATGTGCATCATTATTCAATCAGCGTCTTAATCTTGTTCCAAAAACTCCCACCAGACTTCCGAAAGACTGAAGATATTAAGGATTTCAAGAAGAAACTGAAGATTTTTTTTTTTTTTTAAAGTGCTCCGATACTACAGATCTGACAATTAACGCGGAATACGTTGTCTTAATCTAAATACCTAAGAATGTATACGACAAACCAATCTAGTAGTCCATGTATGGCCCAGGGTTTCCCTGTGTGATAGGACCACGAAAACGACCTTTAAAGTAAATATTTTAAGCAAATAATCTGACAAAGGTTTTTAAAGTGACTCTATACTGTGATAAGGGACCGAAAAAAGGGTTATATCATATAAGTTCTGAATTTCTGTGTAGAGTATTCACACATATTATTATTACTAGCCAAGCTACAACCCTAGTTGGAAAAGCGAGATGCTATAAGCCCAAGGGCTCCAACAGGGAAAAATAGCCCAGTGAGGAAAGGAAATAAGGAAATAAATAAATTATGAGAATAAATTAACAATATATCATTATAAAAACAGTAACAGCGTCACAACAGATATGTCTTTTATAAACTATTAACTAGGGATATAATTAGCATTACTTAAACTTGGAGACACACAATTGAAAAGACTGAAATCCTGAGGAGTAGCAAGATTAGTGAATTAAGATAAAGTTGAAAAAATAGAGAAAATAAAATACATAAAAATAAAAATGTAAATAACAAAAATCTAATAAACGTACTGGGATCCACAAGCGAGCATACATAATTCCCAAATGATAGGGATGTTTTACATAACATCTCACAAGTGACGATAAGGTTATACTGTAACAGAAAAATAAAGTTGACCTACGATAAGGATATTACAAGAATGCACTTTGAAAGAACTTGGAAAATCAAAATTATTGGTCTCATTCAAGATCGGTTACTACTACTACTATTATTATTATTATATTATTATTATTATTATTATTATTATTATTATTATTATTATTATTATTATTATTATTATTATTATTATTATTATTATTACTTCTTGCTAAGCTACAACCCTAGCTTGAAACCCTCTGTAACTATTCTCTTGTCGACAAAATTTGTTGGCTGTACAATATTGAGAACCTCGAAAATCGAGATTAAAATGTAAAAAGGCGAGAACAAAGACGAGAAATCACTGCAACTAAAAATCATAAGAGGAGACAGGAAAGAGTCGTCTTTGAAAGCTAATTTACCATGCGACATGCGTGTATGAGGGAGAGATCATTTCAGTAGTCTTAGCCTTGGCGAAGTCATTTAACCATCTTCCAGATAATATTGATAAATGAGAATATTTCTTATATATCAATTCTCGATTTTGAATAGTTCTGTTACCAACTAATTGCGTGGTATCTACATATTTATTTTCACAGTTTGAATGAATCTTATGTTTTTTTTTTTTTTTTTTTTTTTTTCAAAACATTTGGAATATCAATTTGATTAACTGAAAATATCAAAGTTGAAGAAGTCGTATATATTCATTTAAGTGTATCAAAGCGTTGTTTGAATCATGCAATATTCAAGCAATGAGGAAATTATTTCAGAAATTATTAACAATGGAAATCTCTAGCAAAGCTAAATACAAAAATAAATTCTACGACAAGAGAGAAGGAAAAGGAAAATTTCCATTCTAAACATCCGTAAGCCAAATTTATCTATCTATTTCTAGTTCATGATAATGATCTTCCGACCGTGCTCTAACCAACAATCTAAAAATTCCAGTGACACACTTTTTTTTTTCTCCAAAATCTTACGTTTTCTTTATTCTGAGACATCGAATGTAGCAAGGCCATGACAAGCCTTATATACCCGTTATTATTAATCATTAATATTAATCATTAATTATTATCATTAATTAGTATCATTATTAATTATTAATTATTAATGTTACTATCAATTATCATTATCATCATTATTGTTGTTGTTGTTGTTGTTGATACTAATTTTTAATTATTATTCTTATTATCAATTAATATTATTAACTATTATTATAATTATCATAATCAAATAACTATAACTATAATAATTATCATAATTACAATTAAAATTATAATAATAATAATAATAATAATTATTATTATTATTATTATCATTTTTATTATTACTAGCTAAGCTACAGCCCCAGTTGCAAAAGCAGGATGCTATAATTATCGGGGCATGTATTTGAGAGTATTAGACTACTATAATTCGTTGGTCTACTTTAAGTACCGTCTCTCTAAAACCAATGCAAAACTCCTGATTACATTTAAATCTATAGGAGATGTGAAAATGTGATCACAAAGATTGCATTGTATTACAGGATACATGTGTTACTGATTATTATTATTATTATTATTATTATTATTATTACTAGCCAAGCTACAAACCTAGTTGGAAAACTAAGATGCTATAAGCCCCAGGGCTCCAATAGGGAAAAATAGCCCAGTGAAGAAAGAAAATAAGGAAATGAACATAAGATATGAGAAGTAATGATCAACCAAAATAAAACATCTAAAAAACAGCAACAACACCAAAACAGCTTTCATATAAAAACTATAAAAACTTATGTCAGCCTGTTCAACATAAAAACATATGTTGCAAGTTTGAACTTTTGAAGTTCCAGCGATTCAACTATCCGATTAGGAAGATCATTCCACAACCTAGTCACAGCTGGAATTAAAACTTCTATTACCGTGTAGTATTGAGCCTCATGATGAAGGCTAAGAATCAACTTAAGTCTTTGATCTCTCTATTTAGAAGACTCATTTAATAAATAGTAGACTGGTCAAGTCTCTCTCCATTTCATTCACGTTGGCGCCAGTTTCCTTCTTACTGCTCTAAGCCAGTAATGATAAACGATGGAATCAATGGTCATTGCTGTTACAATGCCAGATAATATTTAATAACCAATCATAATAATAAACAAAAGCTCAGAAGACAGTGACCTTAATCAAGGTCCTTTAAATATAGTATATTTAAAGGACCTTGACCTTACTACTGCAAACCCTGTGTACACAGGAAACCTTCAAGACACTGACCAGTTTCCGAATTTTCTGGAACCATATGTGTCTGAAGATCAGCAGATAAACAATGTGAAATATAGCAAAAATATGATTAAATATTCAAAATTATCGAGAAGCAGATAACTCAACGAAAGAGTAGGTCTATGAGAAAACTGGCTAATTAACATTGTCCAGAATTTCAACTGATTCATATAATGGCTCAAGTGACATTACTTCATCTGCATATTATGCAGTCTCATTCTGAAAATATAACCTATAAACACACACACACACACACACATATATATATATATATATATATATATATACAGTACATATATGTGTGTGAGTGTATTTCAAAACGCAGAAAATGAAACACAATGAATGTGTTTCGTCGTAATAAATCAACCCTAACTACATAAGAATAAGCGCTTTCGCACACATACTGATACATACGTATATATATGTTGAGAATCCAATCAATATAGCTAAACCAATAAGAAAAGGATATTCCAACGCACAATGATAATGTCACAATTAATTATCTAATCATCGTCAACTGATAACAGAATCCGGTTTGAAAGAGCTATAATCTATACAATTACCGTTTGAGTGTAAACCATCTCGTTTGGAACTCCGTTTTGAATCAAAGGTAGTGACGCTTCCAATGGGATTTATGTATAGTCTTTCGTAATTTTATATATATATAATATATATTATATATATATTATATATTTAAATGTATCTAAATGTACGTGTGGATTATATATGTATGTATGTATGTGTAATAATATATATATATATATATGTACGTTTGCATTTTGGTTTATATATATGTATTATACTGTATTATCTAAATGTACGTGTTTGCATTATGTATATATATATATATATATATATAATATATATATATATATATATATATATGAACTATTATATATATATATATATATATAATGCACACGTGCATCTAGATAAATTTATATATATATATATATAATATATATGTATATATATATATATAATATATATATAAATTTATCTAGATGTACGTGTGCATATTATATATATATAGTATATTATATATATATTTATATATATATATATATAAATTTATCTAGATGTACGTGTGGCATATCATATATATACATACATATATATATATATATATTATATATATGTGTGTGTACATACTATTCATATTCATAATCATATAAAATATACACATTTAATATATATATATATATAATATGTTTGTGTGTGTGTGTGTACATACTATTCATATTCATAATCATATAAATATACACATTTATATATATATATATATATATATATAAATTCATATACATATACACACACACACATATATATATTATATATATATATAAACAACAAATGCAGCCGTTTCTAGTACACTGCAGGACAAAGGCCTAAGACATGTCAATTCATGTCTGGGGTTTGGCCACTTTTACCAAGCTGGCCACTGCAGATTGGTGATGATGGGAGATTTTAGTCTGATCGTTCACACACACACACACACACACACACATATATATATATATATATATATATAATTCATATATTATAAATAATATATATATACTGTATATAATTTTATATATACTGTATATGTGTATACAGTATATATAAAGAAGAGAGAGAGAGAGAGAGAGAGAGAGAGAGAGAGAGAGAGAGAGAGAGCGGAAAAATTAGATTCCGTTGTCTTTCCCTTCAGCAGCTGTTCATTTTTACTCGCCCGAGGAAAACTCTTAGGAGAAGAAGTTCGAAAAACAGTTTCTCATTGTCGAAAAAAAAAGTTTGACAAACTCCCCAGCCTCTTCAAGCGACCACTACCACTGGTCCCTGCCTCTCGGGCCACATTCATTCAACTTGGCCATTTCTACAGCTTGGAAATACGTAGGACGAGAGGTATGTAGGGAAGAGCTGATGCTATATCATGAAATTATAGAAACCCTAAAGTTCAAACTTGCAGCTAATGATTTTTTTATGTTGAACAGGATGACATATGTCTCTTTTTTATAGTTTATACAGTAAAGATCTGTTTCATTGTTGATATTGTTCGAATCTCTGCGCAGCCAGAAGCTATTAACATAAATGGATGCTAGAGAACTTCAAATTATCCATTCAATCATTACCATAAATGCATTCCAGTGGATATATATTCCCAAGGTATAATTCGGTATTAAATGCCATTGTGGGTTGATATTTACATTGATTAAAATCACGAGAGTTAGTGATATATATTCATCATAAATAACCACGTGTTGCAAACTCACAATTCAGCTTTCATGGCGCAGAAGGGTTTATTTCAAGTCTAAGAACAGATTCCTGAATTCGACAGGAATATGTACAGTGACTTGTAATAAACTTATATCACTCTTGATAGCTCAGTTGGTAGAGTCTTTGAAGGCATGGTTTCGGCTGAGTGGCACGAGTGTGAATCTCTGCCCTGCCAGAAGCTATTACCATAAATGAAATCCAGTGGATATATATTCCCAAGGTAGAATTCGGTATTAAATGCCATTTTGGTTGATATTTATATATATTCATATGAGACACATATATCTCCTAACATCTGTATTCTTTCTACCTCGGGATCAGAGCTCCACGGGGGAATCAACGCAAAGATAATAGCCTAGGTCTCTGATCCCGAGGTAGAGACAATCCAGATAATAGGAGGTATATAATATATTGCTTATATGAATATGAAAAAACACATATAAGGGTGCAAAATTATCACACACACACATAAAAGAAGTCGGAACCTAACTGCTTTGGTATCGACCTGGCCTTTCATTAGAAGGGGCCAGCGTTCGATCCCAAGTATGAGGTAGAAATTTATTTCTATTTGAACACGATGTTGTGTTGATATTTATCCATATTGACTCATTAGGGGTAATTTGAATGAATTACTATCAATTGTGTCACCTGGTGCACCGGGAAGTCGGGGGAAAACTCGCTGGTAATTGACGGATGTCCTCGCCAGGTAAATCCTGAACTGCAGATTAGCAGTTAGGTTCCGACTTCTTTTATGGCCTCTCGTGTATCGACCTGGCCTTTCATTAGAAGGGGCCAGTGTTCGATCCCAAGTATGAGGTAGAAATTTATATATATATATATATATATATATATATAGCTGGACACTTGCTCATTATAATATACTGGAAATTTTCAAAATTTCAAACGGATGACAATCAGTCACGTTCAAAATCAACCAGCTATATATATATATATATATATATGCGCTTCCAAAATCAATATAGTTTCTTAATCCCCGATTTAATGAATATTTGTGACGATATATATAACATTAACCGATTCAAATATCCGTTCACCGCACGTTCGCCAACCCCATCACGCTTAATCTATTTACCGAGTGAAAAATGTATTCGAGACAGAGAAGTCACGAGGCCACACCGTCGCTATTCAAACAGACAGAACTGTCAGAAGTATGAAAAAACAGACTTGGTTTGTCAGAGACATCTGTCAGAGGCATCAGCACCGAATTTAAAAGTCAGATACAGTCTCTGTATATAGATATAGAATTTGCTTCCCGAGACCGATCTCCTTGATATTATCTAATAAGAAATGATGTACAGGACTACTTTTAAAGGTTTAAGGCACTCATGAATGACAGAGGCAAGAGACAGTGGCATTGCCTTATCAAGCGGGACAATACCCTAGAAACTGACCAGATATGCAGTACATATGATCAGCGCCCAAGGCATGTCTCCACCCAAGCTAGGACCAAGGAGGGCCAGGCAATTGGCTGATGATGACTCAGTAGATAGGCCTATAGGATCCCCCAAACCCCCAATCCTTAGCTCACAAGGATGGTGAGATTGTAGCGACCAAAGAAACTAACGAGTTTGAGCTAGACTCGAACCCCAGTCTGACGTTCAACTGTTATCGACATTACCAGATCGGCAATTATCAGACGTTTTCCCTGCAGGGAAAGTGAACAAAGCTGAACCCACTGATGTTCAGAAGAAAACCTGAACTAATAGCGCTTCTTAATGTTGATAAGAAAATTAATGTAATTGTAATAAATATTTTACCAGCATATAATACATTTCCCTTTTAGATTCCAGACGCTGTGAGATAACCAACTACTTTAAACACACTCACAGAGGGAGGTTTATCATTGTTTAGGGGAGATAAACTTTCAAAAAATCAGTTCATATGTCGACATGGTATTGAAAACGCTTGAAAATGTCAGTATTGATATTGGATAATGTCAGGTAGAATATAAAAATCTTGACATATCCGCCTTGTTATTTAAAGTAATATATCTATTAAAACTGGAATCAATGGATTCAGTGGAATTTAAAATTACTTTTTAACGTTGCATAAAATTAATCACAATTGACCATACATACACACACACACACACACACACACACACATATTATATATATATATATATACATATACATATATATATACATATATATATAGTATATTTCACCTCCAATATATAATAAAGAAAATTTCTATATACATATATATATTATATATATATATACACACACACACACACATATATATATATATATATGTGTGTGTGTGTGTGTGTGTGTGTGTGTGTGTGTGTGTGAATTAGTAAACTTTGGTTCATGCTTTGCAAGTTACTAGCATTGATCTTTCTACTTTAAAATCATTTGAATAAACTTGGCATCTCAAGTGCAACCAACAATATTTTAGAAATAACACTTTAAGGTCAATGTATATTATTCCTCATCTTTCTCCCTCCCTATGTGGAGAGAGAGAGAGAGAGAGAGAGAGAGAGAGAGAGAGAGAGAGAGAGAGAGATTTATGCACCTGTTGAATTCCCAACTTTCCCCAATTCCATTTCCTTTGGCGACTACTGGCGAGTCCTTCAATTCTCATCCTGATAAGGAGTTTAGCTTCCTTCTCAATCGGTTTTCAATTTAGGGATTTAACACTAAACCTCTTCTAAGTTTTTGTTTTTTTTCTTAAATAACAACCCCGCCCCACCCTTTTAACCCAAGACCTCTTCTAAGTTTATTTTTTTTCTTAAATAACATCTCCTTTAACCCTAAATCTCTTCTAAGATTTATTTTTTTCTTAAATAACCCTTTTCCACTTAAACCCTAGACCTCTTTAAGTTTATATTTTTCTTAAATAACACATCCTACAACCCTAAACCTCTTCTAAGTTTATTTTTTCTTAAATAACACCACCTTTAACTGTAAACTTCTTTTAAGTTTATTTTTTTTAAATAACCCACCCCCTTAAACACTAAAACTTTTAAATTTCATCTTTACTTGAATAACACCGATTTAACCCTAAACCTCTTCTTAGTTTCTTACTATTCTTAAACTTTCCTTTTACTTTCATTACATTCAGTGCTCTCACCTACTCTAAAATTACGCTTTCTAACAATTCCCCTTCTATTTTCAAAAAACATTCTCCCCTCGCTCGCTTCCCCAGCTGGAATTCCCCATATCCGTCACGGTCCTAAAATAGGTCCAATCCCCTAGATTAAAACCAAACACAATGGGGAGAACTGAACCCCTTCCCTATTCTTCCCCGTACCCCCTTTCACATAAAAAAAAAAAAAAAAAAAAAAAAAAAAAAAAAAATCAAGATTACAGGCATAAGAGAGATTGGAGTGAACGGGAATTGCATTAAATTTATAAATGCAAAAAATTAATGAAAATGGACATTTTAATTGAGGAATTACTATTAATGTTGAGAATAGATAGAAAACCCGTATAGGCAACTCAAAATCGCCAGAGGCCTTCTTTCTCTGAGTATATTTGCGTGGCACACGATGTGAGTACACACGCGCACGCAAACACATACACACACAAACGACATATTTTGTGTATGTGTAAAATCCTCATTAGTTATATAACGAACTAAAGTACAGAGAGAGAGAGAGAGAGAGAGAGAGAGAGAGAGAGAGAGAGAGAGATTTAAGACTGGGTCAATCACCATGCAAAAAGATCTGCCCTTTCCAAAACTGGGTCAAGTAAAATACAAGGAGAATATAAGAAGACAAAACCAGATCACTGTAAAAGGTGGAAATTTAACAAAAGAAGAAACTCTTCTCCACTAAACGAGAGTTAAATCAAGCCTATATAAACAATGTAAATTATTACGATAAAATATTATTTCGCATCTCTCTGGTTACGGCTCATATACACCGAATAGTCTGAGCTATTTTTAAGCATTCTCCTCTGTTGTGGAGGCCGATGTGGTAACGTCCCTGACTGGTGAACGCTCAAACTAGTTAGTTCCTTTGGCCGCTACAACCTCACCACCCTAGTTAACTTAGGATAGGGGGTTTGGAGGAGCCCATAGGTCTATCTGCGGAGTCATCCGCAGCCATTGCCTGACCCTCCTTGGTCCTAGCTTGGGTGGAGAGGGGTCTTGGGCGCTGATCATATGTATATATGGTAAGGCATTGCCCTGCTTGATAAGACAATGTCTTTGTCCCTTGCCTCTACCATTCATGAGCAGCCTTTAAACCTTAAACACCTGACAACGAGAAGAGAACCAAAAAAAGTCGTCTTCGCTTAAGGGTTTAACTACTACAGTATAATTTTTTAGTGACTACTTTCCTCTTGTTAAGGATAGAAGAGACTCTTTAGCTATAGTAACCAACTCTTCTAGGAGAAGGACACTCCAAAATCAAACTATTGTTCTCTAGTCTTGTGTAGTGCCGTATTCCTCTGTACCATGGCCTTCCACTGTCTTGGGTTAGAGTTCTCTTGCTTGAGAGTACACTCGGTAGGTAGGTAGGTATACAAATTAATTTTGCATAAAAACAAAACAAAAAATAATGCAAGTCACGGCTCTTGCGCTAATGGCAGCCCGTAAACAGGGTACACTTGGGCACACTATTCTATCTGTTTTCTTATTTCCATTCCTAACAGGGTTTATAGCATCCAGCTTATCCAACTACGATTGTAGTCTATCTAGTAATAATAACAGGAGGCCCCCCACATTCAGTAAAGAGCGAGGAACTTTAATCTAAATACATCTTTTTGACAACAAAATGAACATAAAAAGAATAAGCAATATACATATCACAAACCGGATTCATTAGAGGAAACAAGCTGGAAAATGATAGAAATTCCATTATCCATGCGTGTGTTGTACCCAATATTGATACTATTTTACAAAAAGCAAGTCAGTGGAATTAGAATAAGACTGGCTGATGATTACCATGGGTAATGAAAGATGATGAGAATAAAGAAATATGCCATACAAGGGTGGAAGAGTTTTGTACTACTTGTTAGCGTGATTAAGGCTACGGGAGAAATGAATATTCACAAAAATGGAGTACTGGACTTATTAATGTTGCTGTCAAAGTCTTTCTTGCAATTAAATTGTTTGTAGCTGAAAACGGTACTTTGAAAGAAACGATTGAATTAGGCTTATATGAAATGTGAATAAGGGATGTTGCTACACCAGGATCTCTGCCAAAGAAATGGAAAACAAGAAAAATGTCTATGAAATCAATTTTATTGAGGTATGATGAGATTGGTACTCACCAGGTAAATCCTGACATGCTGTTATAATTAAGGTTCTGACTAATTTTGGCCCCCTCTGGTGGAATGATTGAAAAATACTTTGCCTTTCATTTGAAGAGGCTAGGGTTTCATTCCAATGTGAGGTAGTAAATTATTCCTATTTTAACATGATGCGTCTATTTTCGTCATATATAAATATATATATATATATATATATATATATATATATATAAAATCAAAGCTATCATTAAAAACTAAAGAGATGGAAAACCCCTCGATACGATGGAATAACTGCTGAGATGATAATGGCCAAAAATGAAGGGACTCCAGAATAATTACAAGATTATCATGTAGAATGTGGCGTGAAGAGGCAAAATCTGATGAATGGGAGCCAGGAGTGTTGGTGAAAATGGCAAAAAACAAAGGAGATCTGATTGTTTGCAACAATTACAGAGGCATCACACTTTCCTCATCTGTCATGAAAATATATAGTATGCTTGTTCTAACGAGATTAGAGAGAAAGATTGATTAAAAGCCGAGAGAACAAACAGGATTAAGAAAAGGTAGAAGTTGTACTGACCAAATTTTCATTTTAAGACGTGGTACAGTAATGTGTAAAATAAAGAAGTCCACTTTTGACGACATTTGTGGACTATGAAAAAGCCTTTGGTAGTGTGCACCTATCAATTTTTTGGAGAGTCTCCATTATTATGAAGTTTCTCTTAAATGTAGTAAATTTGATTAAGGTCTGTTCATGAGCATAGCAAGTGCAAAGTTATTGTTAGTGGAGTCCTATCAAATGAATTGACAGTAAACAGTAGGGTACTCCAAGAGAATGTGTTGTCACATATGTTGTTTATCCTCCTCATGGAGTTTGTAATGCAAAGAACAGTTGGGGATGGTGAAGAAGGACTGGTCTGGATTTGTAACAAGCAATTAGCCGGTCTAGAGTATGCTGATGACGCTGTCCTTATTAGTAGAACACCACAGGATTTGCATAGCTTGCTTATCAGAATGCATGAAAAATCAAATGAGGTTGGGCTCAAGATAAATAAAAGAAGGACAGAAATGATGGGAACAGAAATATGCAATGGAAGATGAAATATCATA
>NC_090754.1:72993408-73020908 GCF_036898095.1 Palaemon carinicauda
CATGTCTGTTTTGACGTTGTTACTGTTTTTAGAATGCTTTATTGTTAATTTGTTCTCTTCATTTATTTATTTCCTTATTTCCTTTCCTCACTGGGCTATTTTTCCCTGTTGGAGCCCCTGGGCTTATAGCATCTTGCTTTTCCAACTAGGGTTGTAGCTTGGATAGTAATAATAATAATAATAAAAAGCAACCAACATATTATAGAGAGAGAGAGAGAGAGAGAGAGAGAGAGAGAGAGAGAAAGAAATATGACAAGTTAACGAAAGTAGTAAAAGCAACCAACATATTTTGAGAGAGAGGAGAGAGAGAGAGAGAGAGAGAGAGAGAGAGAGATAAGAAATATGACAAGTTAACGAAAGTAGTAAAAGCAACCAACATATTTTTTGAGAGAGAGAGAAGAGAGAGAGAGAGAGAGAGAGAGAGAGAGGGCAGGTGAAGAGCATGAGAAAAATGATGAGTAGTGGAAGGGGGGGGAGGGGTGGGGACGGAAGGGTTTAGCACACCCACTGACCTGGAATTTATCATGGTGGAGTTCCAGCAATCTCTTGACCTGGTAAGTGTCATTGTTCTTTATCGCCGTCTCCAGAAGCACCGCCTCGTTACTCAGGTCGTTGATGGACGAGGTCAGGCTGCAACAGAAGACAAATGAGTGTTGGCGCTTTGCCGCGTAATAGCTCGTCAATATGTGCGTACATGCGTACATATAATAACAAATATATTCAATCTCATAGCTACACTGTGATCATCAAGAGAGGGGTTCCGTGAGACAATAAACAAATAAATAAACAATTTATTCTTCTATACAGATCAATTGTTTTGCTACTACGCAAGAAACCTCATGAAATGACACACACACGCACACACGAGCATATTGCAACCACTTTCACCAGGGTATGACTATACCCTCTACCCATACCGGAGCACGAGTAGAGACCAAGTACAGTAGTTATACGTCTGGCAATACCACTAAACGTAACTGGAAATATATATATATATATATATAGTATATATATAATATATATATATATATATATATATGCCAGAAACTTACTCTTAAGTATATAAGGGATATATATATATATATATATATAATCGTATATATGAACTTAACCTCGATCAACCATTTTCAGTGACGTGTATTTCCAGATACCTACACAAACAATCTTCAATCGATCACCATGTATATCCTCATTCATTTTTCCATTGCACTATTTCCCAATTTTCTTTGCAGCCGCGATCATCAGCCATTTCCTATTCCAATCACAATTTTCTTTCTTATTTAAAACATACATTTCTATAATTTCCTTTAAATTAACTTATATTTTTTTTTCATTAGAACTCGTAATTCAACTCACCATTCATAAGGAAAACTGGAACATTGTGCAAAAATAAATTTTTATAATAAACTTTCTAAGTTTATGCACATCACTCTTTCCTCACTAATTACTTATCATACTCTCTCAATCCTAACCATACTAAATGTGTATACTCATTTTTTTTTTATTCCCTATATTTCTTACACGTACAGTTGGCTTCATTAATTCCTGTGCACTTCACCGGAAGCTAAGGAGACATCTGGCAGTGTTAGCAAAGAGAAACTGTTGGCGACGCTGCCTGTAAAACGAAAGTCGCTGAGCTTGTAAACTCATTCAGGGTTGCCAGGTTTTCCAAATGAGAAAAGGCCAACGTCTGATCAACTGCAGCTTTAAAAGGCCAACCTAATGGTGGAAAATGGCCGAAAATATAGCATTTAAGGCTAACAAATTTCTAAATAGGCCAAATTTAGGTATCTAGCATGAAAAAGGCCAAATTTGGAGTTTTTTTGGCCCGAAATGGCCAACCTGGCAACCCTGACACATGATCAAAAACAGTTTTATTCTTTAGACGAAGTGCTGTCAAGTAAACAACAATGTTTTTCTGTACAAAACTTCGTGAAAATAATACAAAAATTCTCTCAATTAAGTGCTTTCAATTTCAGTTTACTACTTTACAGGCAGCGTTGTCCCCAGTTTATCATTTGCTAAGCACAGCGTTACCTGCTACAATGTACAGCTGCCAGACGCTTCTTCCTTACCTTCCCGTGTGAAGTGCACTAGAATCAATGAAGCCAACTGTGCCTTAAACATTAAAGAAACGAACCGTGAAATTTTTCAACCATTCAATTCTTTTCACATCTTGGGCAACCATTCAATCAGACTATTGCAATCGCAACGATACATCTGCCCTGCCATTAACTGTTGCGCTCCAGAGCCTTTCCATTTTTTAAACCTCTTCGTGTACCGTTATATTGAAAAGTCTAACGCTAGTCTCTACACTATATTATTATTATTATTATTATTATTATTACTTGCTAAGGTACAACCCTAGTTGGAAAAGCAGCCCAAGGGATCCGACAGGGAAAATAGCCCAGTGAGGAAAGGAAATAAGGAAAAACTAGAAGAGAAAGTTTCAAAACAATAATGTCATTAAAATGAATCTATCATATATAAACTATAAAAAAAACTTGAAAATAACAAGATGATGAAAACTTTAAAATAACAAGAGAAAGAGAAACAAGATAGAATAGTGTGTCCGAGTGTACCCTCAAGCAAGAGATCTCTACCCCAGGACAGTGGAAGATCATGGTACAGAAGCTATGGCACTACTCAAGACTAGAGGACAATGGTTAGATTTTGGAGTGTCCTTCTCCTAGAAGAGCTTCTTACCATAGCTAAAGTCTCTCTTCTAGCAGGGTTATGCCTTCTGTGTTTTGAATTTGACTCTACATGATACGTGCATGTATTTATTTCCAATTACAAGAACTTAATGTTTATGGGGGTGACTTTATAAAGAAATCAAACTTGACCATTAAAATAACTGAACTGAGGATAAAATAAAGAAATCAAACTTGACCATTAAACTAACTGAACTGAGGATAAAATAAAGAAATCAAACTTGACCATTAAAATAACTGAACTGAGGATAAAATAAAGAAATCAAACTTGACCATTAAAATAACTGAACTGAGGATAAAATAAAGAAATCAAACTTGACCATTAAAATAACTGAACTGAGGATAAAATAAAGAAATCAAACTTGACCATTAAACTAACTGAACTGAGGACAAAATAAAGAAATCAAACTTGACCATTAAAATAACTGAACTGAGGATAAGATAAAGAAATCAAACTTGACCATTAAAATAACTGAACTGAGGATAAGATAAAGAAATCAAACTTGACCATTAAAATAACTGAACTGAGGATAAATAAAGAAATCAAACTTGACCATTAAAATAACTGAAACGAGGTTAAATTAAAAATTCAAACTTGATCATTAAAATAACAGAACTGAGGATAAAAAAAAATATATATATATATTTCACATATGTTAGCGACATATCAGTTATTGTAAAGAATGAAAAACAACTGGTGGAAATGAGGAACAACTTTAAACAGACGTCACGTTAATGGTGGTAATAGTGACTCCCCACCTATAGTCCATTTCTTTTATCGAGGCATATTTGCACCGACTCGCAGGGGTGCCCTTTTAGCTCGGAAAAGTTTCCTGATCGCTGATTGCTTGAACAAGATAATTCTAACCAATCAGCAATAAGGAAACTTTTCCGAGCTAAAAGGGCACCCCTGCGAGTCGGTGCAAATATGCCTCGATAAAAGAAATGGACTATAGTTAGTAAGCTTTTGGGCATTGCTCATCATTTAGGCAGCGCTTCTAGGAGAAGGACACTTCAAAATCAAATCATTGTTCTCCAGTCTTGGGTAGTGTCACAGCCTCTCTTAGTCTGTCTTGGGTTTGAGTTCTCTTGCTTGAGGGTACACTCGGGCACACTATTCTTTCTAATTTCTCTTCCTATTTTGTTATAGTTTTTAAAGTTTATATAGGAAATATTTATTTCAATGTTACTGTTCTTAAAATATTTTATTTTAGCCTTATTTCTTTGCCTCACTGGGCTATTTTCCCTGCTGGAGACCCTGGACTTATAGCATCCTGCTTTTCTAACTAGGGTTGTAGCTTAGCAAGTAGTAGTAATAATAATAATAATAATAATAATAATAATAATAATAATAATGATAATAATAATAATTAGATAGTGTGCATAAGGAACTCCAGAGCGCTTCGCCCGTTTTAATAAAAATAAAAATGGATATTCATCGAATGAAAGAGATTCATAAACAGACCCACGAAAAGCTTTTTCGAGAACCAACACCAGTCTGATGCTCATATCAAACTATATTGGTGTTATAAGTACATGTCTACAAGATATAGAAACGATAAAACACGTTTCAATAGATATAACAGAAATAGTGATTACACCAGCAAACGATAACGACTCAATATAATTGGTTATATTTTACGAGGAAAAGAAGACCAGCAGCTTCCTAATATGAAATAATCTCACAGACGTGACGTGAACATCGACATGAAATCGCACGAGAGTGGTTTACGCAATTATCGGTCCAATCAAGGACTGGAAGTTCCACAATGTTTCATAATCAAGGATTGGAAGTTCCACGATGTTTCATAATCAAGGATTGGAAGTTCCACGATGTTTCATAATCAAGGATTGGAAGTTCCACGATGTTTCATAATCAAGGATTGGAAGTTCCACGATGTTTCATAATCAAGGATTGGAAGTTCCACGATGTTTTATAATCAAGGATTGGAAGTTCCACGATGTTTCATAATCAAGGATTGGAAGTTCCACGATGTTTTATAATCAAGGATTGGAAGTTCCACGATATTTCATAAATAGGAATGACGCCCATAACGCTAATCAAAACGAACACCTAATACACTTATTATTATTATTATTATTATTATTATTATTATTATTATTATTATTATTATTATTACCTAAGATACAACCTCAGTTAAAAAGCAAGATGGTATAAGCCCAAGGTCTCCAACATGGAAAAATAGCCTAGTGAAGAAATGAAATAAGGAAATGGAACTAGTTTGACGAGAGAGAGAGAGAGAGAGAGAGAGAGAGAGAGAGAGAGAGAGAGAGAGAGAGAGAGAGAGAGAGAGATGGCTGGTTATAACATTATAATAACTGAAAATTAAAATGATAAAAAAACCTCTTCAAATTACGGAAGCTTTGCATATAATGAAAAAAAAAAATCCATCAATTAATGTGAAGATTGGATTTTCATTTATTTCTGTGCCATCATAAGCATTATAACTTTTCGATATTTTCTTTTAACGGTCACGTAACACTATATCTATATTCAAATCTTAATATTATGAGTTTACAATGCATTTCCTGAATTATACGAGATATGTATGACTTATATTTCGATTAAACAGTGACTAGCTAACAGTCATTGCTTAACTACCTTGACAATCGTACGATTCTCGTTTCTGCACTGCATCAGTGATCAAAAGTTTCATGTGAAGTGTATGAAGGTGCGGGGTGAGTGAAGAAATATTTGAAATGTTAAAAAAATTGGCATGCATAAATAATCGTGCCATGTGCTTGCCACTTGCATGAACCAAGCGTGAGCAGTGCGCGAACACTATCAACAGTACGTGTCAATGCGTAAAAAAGCTGTGCCGTTGCATTTCAATACGTAAACTGCGTAGAGAGTGCATAACTATGCGTGTACAGTGCACGAACCCGGGCTTAAACAATGCTTCACTCTGCGTATCAAATAAATGGCACGTCTTTCCCCGATGCATTGCGCAAATTCCGGAGACAAAAATCGAGATGTCTTCTTCTTCTTTCTCTACAATCTTGTCCATCTCTGGGGTGGCTATAATGGTTCTCCAACACATTCTTCCATTTCATTCAGTCCCGTGTATCTTTCTCGTTCAATCCCGACTCTCTCATATCTCTCTTCACGCAGACAATCCATCGTGCAAATGTCAACATAGCTTAATTACTCTGGATAGTTTAGACTAATTCTCTTCCGGAACTCGAATTCATTGCAATTCAAATAATTAGCCAATTGATGAGCTATTTGTTTTTATCTTTCTCTATGATTTCCAGCAATTCCTTATCATAACAACGACGTTGAACATTAACTGTTCTTTTTTTTCTTTTTTTTTAATTTGAAAATTATTCTTGGAGTTAACACATTATGGTAGACTTTTCTTCAGTGAAAGAAACAGGAAATTAAGCAAGATGCTTATTTCTAGTTTTAGGTCATCTTTAATAGTGCGTTACAAGAGAATATATTCAGTAAATACATGTGTGTGACACCCAAAATGCATAAGAATATATACTCTCTCTCTCTCTCTCTCTCTCTCTCTCTCTCTCTCTCTCTCTCTCTCTATATATATATATATATATATATATATATATATATATATATATATATATATATACACACACACACTGTAGATAGATAGATAAGGCATAGAGTATATACACAAACACACTTACATGTATAACCCACGGACTAATTGTTCTATCTGCCATAAAAACCTCTATTGAAGTCAAATTATGAGAATCAATTCAGTTAGATATGAAAATAAATCGTTATCAATATATACCCAGCCATTCAATTATGGTTTCTAAATGATCATTATTATTATTATTATTATCATTATTACTTGCTTAGCTACAACCCCAGTTGGAAAAGCCGGATGCTATAAGCCCAGGGGCCCCAACAAGGAAAAGGCCGGATGCTATAAGCTCAGGGGCCCCAATAAGGAAAATAGCCAAGTGAAGAAAGGAAACAAGGAAAATTAAAATGCTTTAAGAACAGTGACATTAAAATAAATAAAATAAAATAAACCATTGTTTCCCCATTATCAAACGAGTTTGTATTTTCCAAACACTTACATCTAAAGGTGTTAGGATAGCTCATTCCAACGAGTCTCAAGATGTCCCGGGAAGAAGGGTCATCACTTAGCCTAAATTGTATTTGTCAACAGTTATAAAAACAAGTTTTTTTTTATGGAACAAGTTGTTCGATTAACCAAAACCAAATTATAAGTTTACAAGGTCACTCATGAATGGCAGAAGCAAGGGACAGGACAAAGCAATGCCTAGAGACTGACCATATATTATTATTATTATTATTATTATTATTATTATTATTACTATCATTATTATTATTATTATTATTATCATTATTAGTTAAGCTACAACCATAGTAGGAAAAACAAGATGCTATACGCCCAAGGGCTCCAACAGGGAAAAATAACCCAGTGAGGAAAGGTAATAAGGAAATAAATAAACGATATGAGAAATAATGAAAAATTAATATAAAATATCTATAAGCTATAAAAAGACTCATATCAGCCTGTTCAACATAAGAACATTTGCTGAAAGTTTGAACTTTTAAAGTTCTATATATACATATGATCAACACACAAGACCCCTCTCCATCAAGCTAGTATCAGGGAGGACCAGGCAATGGCTGCTGATGATACAGCAGTAGAACCTATACGCTCCCCCAAAGTCCTCATCCCTAGTTCACAAGAATGGTTGCAGACACAACCAGAAACTATCGAGCGAAATTTACATCATAAGAAAAATTATCCTTAAAAATCTTATAAGTTAAATGATAGATCAGAACACGCTTTGTGACGTAACAATCAGAAAAAAAGACCTAGGCTTTAAGACGAAAAGAAGGAGTAATGGTTGAGAGAACAGATATGAGAATGCTAAGGTGGATTTCGAGAATATCATTGCTTGAAAGATTGGAAAATGATGAAAGAAAAAGGGCAGGTGTAGTAAAAATTACAGAGATGACAAGTGTGTCACGACTGAGATGGTGTGGGCACGTGTTGAGGATAGATGGTGGGGAGGGAGTGATGAGGGCTTGGGAGGAGCCTGTTAGGGGAAGAAGATCAAGGGGGAGGCAGAGAATTAGATGGTGAGATAAGGGGAAGGATGATATGGAGAGAAGATGTTTGGTGGAAAAGGATCCCTTTGCTAGAAGGCATTGGAGAGGGCGCATCAGGCAACCGACCCCTTAATGTAGGAAGAAGAAGAAGAAGAAGAAGAAGAAGAAGAAGAAGAAGAAGAAAAGGCCAAGACGCACCAAAGGGCGAAATCTTACGTGGGCGAGATAGGAAGGAAGGAGGTAATTCAACCGTATTCAGCTCCAGACTGACTTATAATTAGACTAATGGATAAAGGTAATCTTATTGATGTATCCAGGGCTCTCTCTTTCTCTCCCTCTCTGTTGAATATCAATCTGTCTATTTATCTTAAAGCTTGTTTATCTATCTATCAGAGATAGAATGGTAAAGTAATATTACTAAAAGATACGAAAATAAAATTCTAATTATCTAAACATACTCTCGTATGCTGCCACATAAACATTTCTCTTGCCTTAAAATTACAACTTGAACAATGACATTCTTTTCTCCTCACTAACCATAAAATTCCACGGCGTTAAATTCTGCCCACTCCTCATATACTCCTTCCACTTAATTGCTTTCAACCTTTACCCATTTCTCATCCATTTTCTATTTGCTAATCTCGCTTTCTTATCTTAATCAAATTTGTAGTCTATTTTAAAGCCTCCCATTTCCAGCTAACGCCTCTCTATTTCTATCTTAGTCCTAGCTACCTAATGATATGTTAACGCAAGTCACTTCAACTTAATTAAATAATCTACCAAATTTTTCAACACATTTTTTCTTCAACAAAGTTTACATATGATTATTCTCAAATAAAAATCAAGTAGACATCAGAGTTCCATATCCTCTTCTAATCTTGTTTGTTTCGACTCCTACACCATATAGCGTACACTAATTGTCATAAAAACACAAGTCATTGATATCTACACACACAAACACACACACATAAATATATATACACACACACACACACACATATATATATATATATATATATATATATATATATATATATATATATATATATATATTATATATATATATATATATATATATATATATATATATACAGACAGACGGACAGATAAACAAATATTTGCACGTGTAGATAGATACTTTAAAGGATATAATTAGATAGATAGATATGTTGTACAGATTCATCTGACATTTTGGGAACATTTTCTCTTACTATGAAATATGCAACTCTTAACTATGTAGGTCGTCTGCCATGAGGTACAAATTAAGACTGACCTGCTATGAATAGTAGTTACCCTCAAGAAAACGAAGCTCAAGTCATTTCCATTACTAAGAGGTTGGTTCACAGTCATAAACTAGGCACTTCTCTGCCCTTGAACACGGTACATTCTAGCCTCAGACCACTGGATTTTAAAGCTTTTAAACGTCACTCATGAATGGGCTGTGGCACCCTAGCAGTACCAGCTGAACTCGGTTGAGTCCCTTGTCAGGCTGGGAGGAACGTAGAGGAGAGGTCCCCTTTTATTATTATTTTTTTTTTTTTCATTTGTTGATGTCGGCTACCCCCAAAAATTGGGGGAAGTGCCTTGGTATATGTATGTATGTGATGAATGGCAGAGGTAAGGGACATTGATAATGATTTAGCAGAACATCGTCCAAGATATTAACGTATGGTCAGCACCCAAGACCCTCTTCACCCAAGCCAAGGCCAGGGAGGGCCAAGCAATGGCTGCCGAGGACTCAACAGGTACAACTATTGGCTTCCTCATACGCTCCATCCATAGCTTACAAGGATAGAGTGGTTCCTGAAACTACAAGAAACTATTGAGCTTGAGCAGGTCTCGAACCCCGTCCAGCAGATCACCAAGCAGGGAGGCTTCCAATAGGCTACTACAACTCTTGGACAGTATTGTCCAGATCCTACTCCATACTGTAGTCAATTATTTTAAGCGAGGCAGATTTGCACCGATTCGCAGCGGTGCCCTTTCAGCTCGGAAACGTTTCCCGATCGCTGATTGGTTGGACAAGATGATTCTAACCAATCAGGTAGCAGAAAACTTTCTCCGAGCTAAAAGGGCACCGCTGCGAGTCGGTGCAAATGCGCCTCATTAAAAAAAATTGAGTATACCACTTCGCAGCCATGATAAGAATGTTTAAAGTGGTTGTTGGCCCAACCTTGCTTTATAAAAGTTAAGTGTCGATTTTAGGTATAGATCAAAGGAAAAAAGAAATAGCTGATGAAATTAATAGTTTGCTTTATATATTTGGTGTGAAAACCATACATAGGGTGAAGAAAAATAATGATAACTAAGGTAGTAAAAAGGTTAGTGAAGTGAAAGGATGTATCAGTGGTTTGAGGTGGCCCAGTTATGTGTGAGGGAAGTAGGATAATAGGTGTGTGAAAAAATAGTACAGTTTAGGAGTACTAAGATGTGGGTGCATAGAATAGCCAACAAAGGGCTGGGATATATTGAATGGAAGATGTATTGAAAAGAAGGGCCTTACTATCAAGGATGTGTAAGAGTACATGGTAGAAAAGGGTGAATGGAAGAAGTTTGATGTACTGTCGATGATGCTATGTTGATGGTCAATCTATTTCTATTCCTTACATCTTTTAAATCTCCCACCTTACCCATATGCCTCCTCACCACATCCATTCATCTGATGCCCCGATGCCCCAAACCCCTCCTCCTCATCACTGACACATTCTTAGTTCTCTTGATTGGTTTCAATTCCTCTCTTATTACTGGTATTACATAGTATCTCAGACAAGCTTCCCTAGACTTCGCCTTCGCATGACTGTTGGTGACTAAAGATAAATGAATGTGGAAAAACTTTAATGTTGAAATATAAGTCATCATTCCGTTTTTCCAACGTCAGGTCTTTCACAACTTATCAGGAGGTGACCTCGGAGAAGAGATATATAAATTAACTTTGAAAAACAACGAACATTTTAGGGAGGTTTAACCATAAGAATAAAAAAAAAATAAACTTCCAAGAACATATAACTATCTTGGCAAAGTCTATTCCTTTCATTGACACCTTTTCTCAAACACCTAAATAATTTAAGAAGAAAACCAACCATCAATTTGATACCGACTTAAAGGCAGTCGTATAAAACCGAACGGAACGATGGAAAAATAAAGAGGTATGGTCTTACTTTCAGGGCCCTCCATTTGGTAATTCCCTCGAGATAAAGGAGAGGCAAAGGGAATGGAAACGAAGAAGAAATGGGGAAACAGAGGAGAAGGTAAAAGAATAATGGAGGCGAAAGTGTGAAGAAGAATCGTAGGTGCAAGAAAAGAATCGGAATGGGGCCTTTCATTACAATTATTGGGTACCGGCTGATGTGTCTCTTGGAGGGCTACGCTCTCTCTCTCTCTCTCTCTCTCTCTCTCTCTCTCTCTCTCTCTCTCTCTCTCTCTCTCTCTCTCTCTCTCTCTCTCTCTGTCCTTTTCACTTACCTTGCAACTCGGAACTTTATAAAGAGAGGTGCATTTTCTATCCAGCGTGTGAGACGGTCCTCTAATATAACACGGCGCTCTCATCTCGATTTCCATGGACAGTCTTTTGCAATTATTGGTTTTAGTTCTTGTATCTTTTCCGTGTAAAATTACAACTTCTTTTTTTAATTACAAGAGGAAAATTGTAGCCGTATTTTCTATCTAGGAAATCTGTACTTTACTTTTAAAAAATATACGGATATTGTAATGTAAAATATACATTACCCCTTATCATTACATTTTAATAAGGTATTCTAGAGTTTTTCAGATCTCTCTTTGAATCTCTATCTTCCTCGCTCCACCTATCCACATCATTCTCACTTTATTTTTCACCATTTCATACAAACTTATCTCTCTCTCTCTTGTTCGTCATATCCGTAACATCATAAAAATCCATGTTGGACAAGAGACTTGAAAGCCTCAGCCGAAGAAGAAAAGAGAGAAGGAGGAAGAGGACGAGGATGATGATGATGATGATGATGATGATGATGATGATAATGAGGAGGAGGTATTTTCCAACAACCTCTCCATCACTAACTCGCTCTTCCAGGCCCTCAACCCATCTGTCCAGACTAACCCAAGCTCTCATGGTATGAGCTTCGCACTCGATAAGTTTAGAATTACTATTATTATTATTATTATTATTATTAGTATTATTATTATTGTTATTATTACTTGCTAAGTTACAATCCTAGTTGGAAAAGCAAGATACGAGCCCAAGGGCTCCAACAAGTAAAATAGCCCAGTGAGGAAAGAAAATATGGAAAAAAATAGTGCGCTTGAATGTACCCTCAAGCAAAAGAATTCTAACCCAAGACCAAGGTACAAAGGATATGGCACTACCCAAGATTAGAAAACAATGGTTTGACTTTGGAGTGTATTTCTCCTAGAAGTGCTGCTTACCATAGCTAAAGAGTCTCTTGTACCCTTACCAAGTGGAAAGTAGCCACGGGACAATTACATATTATTATTATTATTATCATTATTATTATTATTATTATTATTATTATTATTATTGAATGCTAAACTACAACCCTAGTTGGAAAAGCAGGATGCTATAAGCCCAGGGGCCCCAACAAGGAAAATAGCCCAGTGAGGAAATGAAACAAGGAAAAATAAAATATTTTAAGGATAGTAACAACATTAAAACGAATAAAAACAATAAAAACTTCAACAAAACAAGAGGAAGAGAAACTACACAGAACAGTGTGCCCAAGTGTACCCTCAAGCAAGAGAACTCTAACCCAAGACAGTGGAAGACCATGGTACAGAGGCTTTAGCACTACCCAACACTAGAGAACAATGGTTTGATTCTGGAGTGTCCTTCTCCTAGAAGAACTGCTTACCATAACTAAAGAATCTCTTCTACCCTTACCAAGAGGAAAGTAGCCACTGAACAATTACACTACCGTAGTTAACCCCTTGGGTGAAAAAGAATTGTTTTGTAAACTCACTGTTGTCAGGTGTATGAGGACAGACGAGAATATGTAAAGAATAGGCCAGACTATTCGGTGTCTGTGTAGGCAAAAGGAAAGAACCGTAACCAGAGAGAAGGATCCAATGTAGTACTGTCTGGCCAGTCAAAGGACCCCCTAACTCTCTAGCAGTAGTTAACACCTTGAGTGAAGAATTGTCTAATTAGCTTAGTGTTGACAGGTGTATGAGGAAAGAGAAGAATGTGCAAAGAATAGACCAGACTATTCGGTGAATGTGTAGCCAGAGGAAATATGAGCCATAACCAGAGAGGTAACCAATACAGTAATTTCTGGCAAGTCAAAGGACCCAATTACATCCATACCAAGACAAACGAATACTTCATATTCTGTTACAAAAAGCTTTCAATAACAAAAATAAAATTTTAATGATTTCCATACGAATATAGCAAAATTGAAAATTTCCAAATAAATCTTAACACATATTTAATAATCAGAAAAAAACACTTGAGTGTGTTAAAAATTAATAACAATACCCAAAGAGTCTTTCCTTGCATGTCGATTCTGATCTTGAGACCATTGCCTAATGGAGATAACTTTAACTCTTCAACTTTTAACTTTTAAAGGTTTGAAGATCGCTCATGAATGGCAGAGATAAGGGACAGTGACACTGTCCTAGTAAGCAGGTAAATGCCCTAGAGACTGACCACCCAAGCTAGGACCAGGGAGGGTCAGGCAATGGTTGCTGATGACTCAGGAGGTAAACCTATAGGCTTCCTTAAAACCCCCATCCTTAGCTCACAAGGATGTTGAGGCTACAGCGACACAAGGAACTAACGAATTTGAGCGGGACTCGAATCCCAGTCCGGCGATCACCAGTCAGGGACGTTACCTAATAGGCCACCAAAATCCAAACAATTTTTACCCATTTGTCTGTCTTCTCTCCTTTCCAATTTCCCCCCAAATGTCTGGCGAAAAACGTTACATGATCTGTCATTTCCAAAAGTATTTTGGCTTTTGTTTTTCTCGCAGGTGTCGTAGGAAGATCAAGTTGCTAAAACATAAAAACAAAATGCTTTTAAAATCCTGATGCATTTCTTCATTCTCGTTACAATTACTATTAAAAAGAGATTTGTCAGCCCAATGAGCCAAGTTTGACTCTCACAGAGCTGGTCCGATCAAGTCCAAGAAGAAAAAATATAATTTATATTAAAGCTAAAATATAAATGAAATAAAATATATCGTCCATACATTGTATAAGGTAATAAATAAATTATGAAGTGAAATCGGTGATAAAAAGAAATTTAAATCTTATCCATAAAACCTGTTTATTAAAAAAGTTAAAATCTTAAAAATGGAGAAATTCTCAGAGTCCGATAGAGGGCCAATAAAACTTTTCTCACCAAAACATCTCTCTCTCTCTCTCTCTCTCTCTCTCTCTCTCTCTCTCTCTCTCTCTCTCTCTCTCTCTCTATTCCCATTTCTACAATAACACATTTCCAAATCCACTGCCACTAATTTCATTACTACTCTTCTTGCACTTTGAATTCTTCCCATGAGGGCATCAAACAAAGATTCTCTCTCTCTCTCTCTCTCTCTCTCTCTCTCTCTCTCTCTCTCTCTCTCTCTCTCTCTCTCTCTCTCTCTCTCTCTCTACAGGTACTATTGTAGAGACTTCTAAACCAAATTGCTTCGTTTGAAGAGAGTTTTCCCCTAACGCTAAATTGTGGACTTTTCTTTGTTGTTTCCACTGCCTGGGCAGCGTACGGATACCACGTTATCTTATATTCAGGTTTCGATTAAAAATAAATGTTGTACGAGACTGGCAAGAGACAAAACGCTTGGATAAACACAAATACTTTGGGTACAGATATAAATTCAAGTGGCTGTATTCATTCACATACATACATACATACACACACCCCCAATATATATATATATATATATATATATATATATATATATATATATATATATATATATATATATATACTGTAAGAGATTCAGCAATACAGGCATTTCTAGCCTTCAAAGGGATAAGAATATTTATCTTAGGTAATAACCTATAGTCTACAATATATGAATATTAAAACTTCTTTCATAAGCAAGGATTGCATCCTAAAAATCCGAATCCTCATATTCACTAAAATAATACCAATAATGATAATGATAATACAGTAGTAACGTGTTCGCCTAGCATTCACATGGCAGTATATTGATCCCAGCCCTGGACCGTGAGTTTAAGCTGTTTACTGGGGAGGCCACTGACTGTGGTTGTACACTAGAGTGGGGGATTTGGGCTTTCCCGGCTGACGCTCTGGTGAGCATCTGTTCTGGGGAAACTGGAACTGAAACCAGACACCTTTAACCTTTAGATGAAATCAAGCAAGTATTATGTTGCGTCCTGGACTTATTGGAGAGAAGAGCATCGAGGATTTGGGAAATACTTAATTAGGAATGCAAGATTCAGACATGAGTAAATATACCGTGCAATACTGCCAAATTTAATTTTATTATTAAGAAAAGTGCAATTTTAAAAGAATGCTTGACAAAATTATGTACATATTGGACGTCTATATCTTATGCTTGAGTAATGCAAAGGAACTGGTATAAATATTGTTAAATTCTAAATTTTGATCATTGAATATTCAAAACTGATTCTTATTTGATTTATGCAATTTGCCATTTGGCATCAAGTTGCATCAGGTTACATTAAGGGGTCGGTTGCCTGATGAGCCCTCTCCAATGCCTTCTATTAAAGGCATCCTCTTCCACAAACCTCTTCTGTCTATACCATTCTTCATCTTATCTCGTCATCTAATTCTCTGCCTCCCTCTCGATCTAACACCCTCCCCCTTCAACAGGTTCCTCCCAAGCAACCGGGCTACAGACCCTCAAATCTAACCTGAAGTAAAATTTGAGAGGCTGGACAGCAAGATGGGAGAATATAAGCCAGAAAAACTCGATAGCTTTGCTGGTCATCTTTGATGACTCTTTTATAAAACAAAAGCAAGTGGTAACCACAATTACCTCTATCAAAGAGGTTATGGTTCGGTTGCCTAGTGGTCTGATACAGGGTTGCACAAAATGTTATCCGAGGAATTGTTTTTAGAAAATATTAGCATCTTTGTTCTTTATATGAAGACTGACAGCTAAAAATTTTATTTTGGCCTTTAATGGATGAATCCTAGAACTTGACGGTTTGCAGTTTCTGCTGAACGCTTTTATTATAACAGTGAACTTAAGCCTTGGCCAGAGCTTCAGCCATTGTGTCAGTACTCCAGTCTTAAGAACAAATTCTCTTGCCTGATACATCTCCTCGGTAAAACGTTCTCGTTTTTTATTACTATAATTTTTTTTCTCAGGTGATTATCAATCAAATGTTTTCTTTTTATCAAAGTAATAACTCAATTCTCCTGCTTTTTCAATTTTCCTGCTTTCTTTTATAATTTAAATGGAATCCATACTGTGGCCCACCAGTTGATGTGGCCATTCCCTTTCCCTCGCGTGTTATACAACAGCTCCACCATGACAGTTTGATTCACTCCCAGGATTTATATCTTAATCAGTGGAGTTCTTTCTATTCTCTCTTGCCACGGATGCAAAGAGTCGTAGTTTTCAGTGTTGTTATAAGTAATTTATAATGGTATTTTTATATATAATATTGTCAAACGATTGATTGACTGATTGATTTAGAATTCTCTAGCATCCTGACATCGAAGGTCATTGACGCTGATACCGTTTCTTATAAAGAATGAGACAGTCTACACTTTAAAACAATAAAAGCGAAGATGTCCTTATAAAATTTAAATAGCAGCTTTCAGAAAACCTGCTTCGGAAATAAATCTAAAATTACAGCTGGCTAAGTACAACGCATCCTGCCCAAAAATCTTCCTAAGGATGAACCTGTCATCCTCAAATGAATTTCCAATGAACAGGAAATACTCCAAGGGAATGTGTTGTCATCTATGTTGTTTTATCCTCCTCATGCAACAAATATCTATTTATTTCGGTACTATAAGTGAAGTATTCAGTTAACAAATGCCTCACTGTCAAGGGTATCAAACAGTCGTCGCAATATGGTTGGTGTTGGCACAGTCATCAGAAACTCGTGTGTCAGCCGAGTGTGTCCAATGTGGAGACGAGAAAGAGTAGTCTCCCCCTTTCTGTAAATGAGTAAGAAATTGATAGATGATTCAAATTAATACTAACGACTAGAGAACAAACCTTTGTATGCGTGAGATGTGTTTCCTTGAAAGAAAATGTCCTTTCCTTTTTTTTTTTTTTTCAAAAAGTATATAAGACAACCGGTTATCTTCGACAGTATCATTGCGCAAAAAATGGAGCACTACCTCCAAGTAATAATTTCATGGATGAGTTCCAAACGTGACTTTCATGAAATTATATATACAAATGCACACACAATATATTTATATATATATATATCTATATATATATATATATATATATATATATATATATATATATATATATATATATATATATATATATATATATATATATGCATAATACTACGATTTACCATTTAAGAGTGTTCCCCAAATCCAGTACCGATGACTTTCCATTTGATACCGTCTTAAGAATATGCCATAGAGTAAAATAATCCTCCACCTAAAGACGTCTTATCGATATCGCCAGACCTTTCAGACTACGCAGAGAGAGAGAGAGAGAGAGAGAGAGAGAGAGAGAGAGAGAGAGAGAGAGAGAGAGAGAGAGAGAGAGTAGCAAACGTATGGCAATATTGATCAGAACGCCATGTCTCTTCTAGGGTTAAGTAAATATTCTGTGGCCATATGATAAAATGCCGACTGATATTTCTGGGGACGAAATGTATCTAGTTCTGCTAGCTGTTTTAGCCGTAGTAGAGTCTAGATTAAGAGCTACGATTTAATAACATATTTCCATGAATAAAAAAAATGGTGCAATTGTGAATATATTTTCATCATCATCTCCTCCTACGCCCAATGAAGCAAAGGACCTCGATTAGATTTCGCCAGTCGTCTTCATCTTGAGCTTTTAAATCAATACTTCTCCATTCATCATCTCCTACTACACGCTTCATAGTCCTCAGCCCTGTAGGCTTGGGTCTTCCAACTCTTCTATTGCCTTGCGGAGCCCAGTGCGAAGAGCATGCCAAAACCATCTCCATCTACCCCCTTACCATGTCCAGTCCAATCCTTTTGCACCATTTCAAACTGTTAGTACGTTAATTACAAAATTTATTCATGTGAATATATTATGAAGTATATACAATATTATAAACTTTAAAAATTGTAAATGCATATTTCTTAATAATAAAAAAAACCCGTTTATTGGCCACTTATACTGTTAAGTCATAACGAAGAACATTTCAGTTAAACGTTGTATTCCCCATACCGCTACGAACAAACGCTCCATAGCAGCTACGAACAAACGCTCCATAGCAAATGAAAAACAAGAGCATTTAATCCCAAAATCTATAAATATATATTCTATAATCTATTACCAACCATCCCATTTTTTTACTAACTTTAAATCTGACAGAAGTCAAGTGAATCTAAATAATATCTGATAATTGATTTCTCTCTCTCTCTCTCTCTCTCTCTCTCTCTCTCTCTCTCTCTCTCTCTCTCTCTCTCTCTCATTAATCTATTTCAAGTCACTCATATGTATGTCTTTCTGTCTTCTTATAATGGTTGTTACTAAAATCAAATATTTCCTGATAAAGTAAATCATAATAAACAGAATTTTTATTATTTCATATCAATGTTAATTATAATAAACCTAATCAAACAAATAGAAGGAAACATGAAATTACAAAATTGTCTTCAATACAGCACCTTACATGAACGAATAAGCGAACATTTTGTATCATTATTCAATAATGTCTACAAACTTAATCTAGTATACAAAAAAATAACAGTTTCCCATTATTCTTTCCTTCTTAAGAGGACTAATATTTTTACTAACCTTTCCCTTTTCCAAACCAGCGATTTGAAGTCTACAACTGTTCAATAAAAAATTTTACTTGCAGACAAAAACAAATAAAAAATAAATGTGATCTATCTAATCAAAAGAGAAAGGAGTACGACTAAAAAGTGTAAAACAATGCATTAAATGATTTTGCAAAAGATTTCACATTTCGAAATTCAATTAACGGATATAAAACTTGAGAAAAAAAATACACTGAACTGATAAAAAGGTTCCCTCTCTCTTTAAATATACTGACGGGTATCTATCCACGCACTGCTTCGCAGATATAGCAAGAATATAGCATAAAAAAGGGACCAAAAATAGACGCTAATTGCATTAATCACAGACTCGCTTCCACGAGAAAAGGGGATTAGACGAAAAAGTACAGCTCCTAAGTTCATTCTACTGCACATCCCGCAACATTTTGAAAAACTATTTAGCAGAAGTTTAAGAATTTAGTAGCAGGGCTCTCTTAACTTAAAACAGAATTAGAGTAGTTTTTTTTTACTTGTAGTTTCCAAGCGAAAATATAATGGCCAACTTCAAAAGTTCAAAGTTGTAGCAAATGTTTTTTATGTTGAACAGGCTGACCTAAGACTTTTTTATAGCTTATATATGACATATCTGTAATGATGTTACTGTTTTTAAAACAATTTGTTGTTAATTGTTTCTCATATCATTTATCTATTTCCTTTCCTCACTGGGCTATTTTCCCTATTGGAGCCCTTGGGCTTATAGCATCTTGCTTGTCCAACTAGGGTTGTATCTTAGTTAATAATAATAATAATAATAATAATAATAATAATAATAATAATAATAATAATAATAATAATAACAACAACCGTTTTCAGAGAAAATATGGAATTGTATAATTATCTTCTTCCTCAAAGCAATTTTTGAAAGCTAAAGAAGGATCCTTCCTTAGCACGAACATGTTACAAGAGAGAGAGAGAGAGAGAGAGAGAGAGAGAGAGAGAGAGAGAGAGAGAGAGAGAGAGAGAGAGAGAGAGAGAATCAATTGGGCGTCAAAGGAGCCTCTTTACCTTCAAAGTCTAAGTTAGCTCGTGTTCCAATGAATAGATCTTGTAAGGAATTGCTATTGTTAATTGAGTTCAAGACAAAGAAGTGAATATAGTGAATGCTAATTAACCAGACAATCTGATCATTCGTTCCCCAAGAAAATGACAGTCGACAGCCTGGTAAATAAAAACGTTGTGTATAAAGGATTTGGAATTATAAACAAGGCATTAACAATTAGACTGAGTCAAAATGAATAGATTTTCAAAGTAAAAGCATTCACAGGAAGAGTGAGTAGGCCCTGATTCGCCAACTGTATAAAAAATTTACAGTCTTCCTGAGAGACATGAAAGGGCTGATCAAGGTGGAAGAACAACAGGTGAACTGGCGCGCAGCTCGAGACGAGATAGTGACGTTTCTGTGACGTCACGCGGAATCCAGAACTCTTGGTCAAATATTACTGAAATGCATTTCTGGCCTTTGAGCACTTTTCTTCCACCTTGAAGCTAATCTTGCAGAGGAAATCCAACATCATAACGAATATTAATGGAAGCTATTTTCTATTGTTCATTATGAAGAAAACGATAATTTCAAGAGAAAAAATGCGCAAAAAGCAAGGGTTGTGATAGCCTATTAGGAACATCCCTGCCTTGTAATATGTTGGACGAGGGTTCTAGAACAGCTCAAGTTAGATGCCTTCTGATAGTGTCTGCAGCCACACCATCCTTGCAAGTTAGGAATCCTGTTTTGGGGAAGCCTGTAGGTCTATCTGCTGAGCCACCAGCAGCCGTTGCCTTCCCCTCCTTGGTCCTAGCTAGGGTGGAGGGGGAGGTATGATCAACCTCTAGGGTATTGTCCTGTTCCTTTTACCTCTGCCATTTATGAGAAACCTTTATACTTGACCATTTATAACAAAAAAAAATTAAATATTCTTTCTGAGTGTGGATATGTTAACCTGGTAGAGGGGTTTGTGTATCGCCATGATCAGCAAAGCTAAACTAGTCAGGGCCACCCATATTAGGTTGCTTTGTTATGAACGATCAGCCTAAAGTCGCTCACCATCACCAATCTGCAGCGGCCAGCGTGGTGATGTAAATGGCCAAACCCAAGACATGACTATAGACATGTCTGAGGCCTTTTTCCTGTAGTGGACAAGAAACGGCTGCATTTGTAGCTGTTTTATATATATATATATATATATATATATATACACATATATATATATATATATATTATATATATATATATATATATATACATATATATATATATATATATATATCAGTACTGAAGCCCCTCTCCATCAAGCTAGAACCTGAGAGGGCCAGACAATGGCTATTGATGACTCATCAGGATACCTGTGGACTTCCCCAACCACCACCCATCCTTAGTTCAAAAAGCTGGTGAGGTTACAGACATTATTAGAAACTATCGCGCTTTAACGGGTTTCGAATCCCTGTTCAACAGATTGTGAAGCAGTGAAGTTTCCAATATGCTTCTACGCCCATTATGAACTAAGCAATTAATATGGGCAAATTTATCTTAATTTACCTAAATGTAAGTGTACTAAGCGATAAAGGATTACCTCCTCTAAAGTGATTCCTGAGCTATACGAGGTCGAACTTAAAGCATCAAATAGAAAAGTGAGCTTCCTCAATTGTATGCTTATCTTTTTCACGTAAAAGAACACTCCACGAAGAACTTCAAAAGATAGTTAGAAATGATTATATCATATCCCTAATTAATTAAAGGAATGATCGAAATGTAATAAAATCCACAATTCTTTACAAGTTGAAAGGTTTAAAGGCCACTCATGAATGGCAGAGCTAAGGGACAGGGATAATGCCCCAGAGACTGATCGTATATACATATGATCAGCGCTCAAGGGCCAGGCAATGGCTGCTGATGGCTCAGCAGTTAGACCTCTAGGCTTCCCCCCAAATTCTACTTCCTTAGCTCACAAGGATAGTGAGGTTGCAGAATCTCCAAGAAACTATCAAGCTTGAGCGGGACTCGAACCAATTTCCGGTAATCGCCAGGCAGTGACGTTTCTAATAGGCTACTTTCATAAAGTATTACTTAACATATAAGTATACTTTTCATATAGCTAGGTTGGTAGCGTCGTGGGCTTCTGTTTCAGAGGCGACCCCGCCAAGGAAGCGAATATCGTGAGACCTTCTACCGGAGGGTACTCCCCAGGGTGGCGCCTGGAGGGGGAGGTTAGAGGAGAATGATGTAGATCGTCTCAGTGGAGACCTAAAATCCGCAACTTTAACTTTTTTTAAAGAGCACTCCACCTACAACTTCCAAAGACATTTATAAATAGTAACATCATATTCCTAAATGATTAAAGAAATTAAAAAAAGAGCAGTTCAATCCCTAATTCTTAACAAGTGTACTAAGTATATTCCACCCACCAGACAGCAAACAATGAGATCGTGGATTTTACTTTAAGAAGGAATTACTGGATTATATCGCCTACCACAAGCCCACGAAATCCAGATTCGATCAGTAATAATGATAAAGTTCCACTTTCTTTCTAGGTCACTGTACATGATTACTTCAGAAAAAGATTAGAGTATCTTAGCTGTTATATCGTGAGTTAAAAAAAAACTAAGCCTACATTAACATTACCATGTTGATGGAAATAAAATTTTGACAGAAGCCTAGCCATAAAAAAGGAGTTAGATGATATACTATTAAATTCAATATTGAAAGGATAATTCGGTACTAAAGTAGAAAAAAATATCTTTTTTTTTTTGTTTTATGGTTTACTATGGCAATAAAAAGGTCATGACAAACTTTTATAATGAATTAATTTTCAATTTACTTTACTTATTTTTTGGAAACATAAAAGATCAACACAAAAGAAAGACTAAAAAATTTTAAATCTCTTTCCCACTGTTTTGATTCAAAACTGAAAACGATATCGAAAAATAAAATGATTTAGAGCATATTCTGATATAGTAAAATATTAAAAAAAAAAAAAAATCTTTATTGAATATCTATTAAATGATATCTTCTCTATCTAAAGTTCCCTTTATTTCTAATTTTTGAGAACCTTCTTTAACATTAACCCCAGTAAGATAATGGCAAGATATCATCAAGAAAAAAAAAAAAAAAAAAAAAAAAAAAAAAAAAAAAAAAAAAAAAAAAAAAAAAACAACAACACACAAGAATAACTAATATAAAAATGATTTCCCGAAAAGGAGAAACCCACACAATTCCAATCTACAAAATGAACCCGTCTATTTATAAGGACAATCTCAATGAAACAATAAATGTGGAAAAAGGAACAAGGATAAAAGGGAAAAGATTACATAAGGAATAAAAGGAAATAAAACTGGTTTAACCGATAAAAATACAATTGAAATGAGCTCATGGGAGGTAAGGAATGAATAGACTCATTATAAAGTAATCGGCTTATACACACGAAATGCGATGGAAATGAAAGAGAGGATGAGGGAGGAAATGAGCTGTCATCATCTCTATTTTTTTCCTCTTAAAAAAAATTTAAAAAAAATAAATATTTTCCTAGAACTTGATTCAACAGATGGAAGTAAATGACCCTGAAAGTCTCTTAAATTATTTATCATAACACTAGTGTAGGTGTGCTATACCAAACACACACACTTATATACATACATACACATTTGCAGTTTATATATATATACATATATATAAATATACATATGTGTGTGTGTATATATACATATATATATATATATATATATATATATATATATATATATATATATATATATATATATGTGTGTGTGTGTGTGTATATATGTGTGTGTGTATATATACATATATATATATATATATATATATATATATATATATATATATCTATATATATATATATATATATATCTATATATATATATATATATATATATATATATATATATATATATATATATATATATAAAATGTGTTTGTGTGTGTTTGTGCATTCATATCATTTGAAGGAGAAAGGATTAATGAGGTGAAATCATTTAAATATTTAGGAACTATGATCTCTAATACCGGATCTTCAGAATTTGAGTTTTGTGAAAGATTGAAAAAAGCAAATCAGACAATGGCTAGATGAAGTAAAGTTTGGAAAGCAAATCGCCTGAAATTACAGGCTATTTATCAGTTTGATGAGATCGGTGTTACTGTATGAATATGAGTCGTGGTTTGACAATGAAACAATATCCAACAGATTTTGTAGACTTGAGAACAAAGCCCTCGGAAGGATATTGGGAGTTAAATGGCGGGACAGGATTCGAAATGAAACTATAAGAGATTACTATAGTGCCAAATGAAACTATAAGCGAGATTACTCGAGTGCCATATGTGGATGATATCACGGTGAGGGGTAGATGTAAATGGTTTGAGCATGCTCTTTGCACTCCCCAAGAGAGATTAGTTCACCAAACTTTCAACTGGGCTCCACAACGCACTAGATGAGTTGGAAGTCCCAGACCTACATGACTGAGGACTATGATGCGTGAAGTGGGAGATTTTGAATGGAGAAGTATTGATTTAAAAGCTCAAGATAGAGTCTAAACGAGGCCTTTTGCGTCAGCCAATAGGCGTAGGAGGAGATGATGATGATGATGAGGATAATATGATGATATGATGATATATATATATATATATATATATATATATATATATATATATATATATATATATATATATAATAAATAAATAAATATATATATATATATAAATAAATAAATATATATATATATATATATATATATATATATATATATATATATATATATATATATATATATATATATATCTGTCTCTGATTTTGATAAACGAGATGACTATTCTGTTTAATAAGACGTTGGTTGGTATGTTCAAATATATATTGTTTTTTGCAGTGAGATAAAAGAACAACATGTACGGAAAGCCCTACAAAAAAAAAAAAACCAACATAAATAAACCTAAGCACATCTAAAAAAAAAATAAAACGAACACGCTACAGAATATGAATTAGAAATATGTTACAATTCATCGATTTCATTGTAGTTATTGACCCGAATTCTACAGAAATGAATGAAAAATTCTAACTGAAAAAAATCAAATAAAGATCTTATCCTTTTTCCATTAGAGATTTCATCACTAAAGTGGACCATAAGGTGAAATGAAATTACAATGACTGTGGTTAAAATAATAAATTATCTCAAGATCTAAAGATTTCATCTCCATTGGTGGAATGAAAAAAAATTGGAACGGTTATCATCGACATAAGATATACACCACGTATACATACATACGCAGTCAGAAGGTTAAACTTGCAGCGAATGTTTTCACGTTGATCAGGCTGACACAAGTCTCTTTTCGAAGCTTAAATATAACAGAACTACTTTAACTTTGTTACTGATCTTTAGATATATTCTTTACTAATTCTCATATACTTCATTTATTTCCTTATTTTCCTTCCTCACTGGGCCATTTTTCGTGTTGGAGCCCTTGGGCTTATAGAATCCTGTTTTTGAATAGGGTTGTACCTTGGATGATGATGATGATGATGATGATGATGATGATAATTATAATTATAATGATAATAATAATAATAATAATAATAATGATAATAGAAAATATAATAATGAAAATAATAATAATAAAAATAATAATATTCATATATGTTTTGTACATTACTGTAGTCCAATTCCGTTACGCATTATAAAACTTTGCAAACCAATAATTGTGAATACAACTTCCTTACTTTAACCGGTAAAACTTTCACATTAAGTAGCATCAAATCAAGTAAATAAACAAATTGCTTCCGGGTTGCAAGCGCTTCTTATAATTGCCATCAAATAATAAAAGTAATAAAAACAATTAACATCGAAGAGCCGAAACAGCGAATCGGGTCATTTCAGACGCCCTCCAAATAATATCCCCTTAATTACGAAAAAACTAATGATAAAAATCTAATTAGCCATCAAATTTCATAATTAGTCTAAACGACTTTTACTTTCCAGGAAGCTCTCGACCTCTCGCAGATTGGAGATTGCGTCATATATAACCACCAACTTCCACTTCAACCCCCTTGGTGCCCATGGTGTATACCATAACACCCCCCCCCCCCCCCAAGACACCTTATGACCACCACAGTCCCCAGCCACCACCCAATCTTGGCACCCATCACCCATAGGGTACCGCCTTGCACTGAACACAGCATTAAATGTTCGTGCAGTATCCAGAAATGTGATCCAATGATCCTTATATAATCTCTCTTATATAATAAAGAGCAAGTGCCTGGCTACACACACACACTTACACACACACACACACACACATATATATCTATCTATCTATATATATATATATATATATATATATATATATATATATATATATATATATATATATATAAATGGTACGGTCACTGTCATACAAGCATCCTGGACTTAGGTTCGATTCCCGGCCAGTCAGATGCTATTGTCTTTGATTGATTTCGCCTCGAGACTCTGATCCCAAGGTCGGTGAGAGAATAGAAACATTAATATATTAAAATATGGCTTATTTGAAATATATATATATATATATATATATATATATATATATATTGAATATCGTTCCTGTCATACTGAACTGCATTGCCAGACTTATAACTAGTCTGTCTCTCGCCGCCCATTGGGTAGGAGGGAGAGAGATTAGCCATAAACGATGGTGGCGGGGGGGGGGGGGGGTACTCCGAGAGGTAAACTCGGAAACCACAATTGCCGAGCTGTAGTTAGGGAAGGGGAAGGAGATGGAAAGGTTTGAAGTTGTGTGTGTGTGTGTGCATATCTGAATATTCAACAGACATTTTTGACAGGTCACGTACAGGAGTAACTATAATAACAATAAAATCTTATTAAGAATTAAGGATAGATCATATAATTTGTTTTTCTTGGTAGGAACGATGATATACGTGAGTTGCCGTCCTCTAACCCGAGGCCATTTTGAAAACACGTCTCAAACGTTAGGAATTTCGAATTTAAAGTAAATTACTATTATATTAGGCAATGTATTCTGAAAAAGGTTTACCAGCTGAGCCACCAGCAGCCATAGCCTGGCCCTAACTTAGGTGAAGAGGAGTCTTGGGCGCTGATACATATATATATATATATATATATATATATATATATATATATATATATATATATATATATATATATATATATATATATATATATATATGGTCAGTTTCTAGGGCACTGCTCTGTTTCCTAGGGCAATGGCACTGTCCCTTGTCTCTGCCATTCATGAGCGGCCTCTAAAAAGCCTTTAAATTTAGGTTCGTCCCAAGTCTTCATTCTAGATACACATTCTTATAAAAAAAAAACACTTTGTTTATAGCCATGAAATCTTCTCGTGTAATTAACTATGTGCATTGTGTCCTAGATTCGGGGAAGAGGGAAAACCTAAGCGTACAGTTTTTTTTCGCAAAATTCGTAGATCGACTGCTTGTAAAAAATAATTCACCCCGACAATTAATAAGTTTTGACATCTCTTTATCATCGAAAATACTTCTGTTACGGTAGATATCATCATCATCATAATTCCCCTATATGGACACAAAGGACCCGGATTAGATTTCGCTAGTCGTCTCTATCTTGAGCTTTAAATTCAATACTTCTCCATTCATCATCTCTTACTTCACGCTTCATAGTCCTCAGCCATGTAGGCCTGAGTCTTCCAACTCTTCTAGAGCCTTGTGGAGGCCTGGTGAACGTTTGGTAGAAATGGTCACCTCAACTTGATTATAGTTTCATCAATAAA
>NC_090754.1:73023408-73030908 GCF_036898095.1 Palaemon carinicauda
AAAAGAAAGAAAAGGAGACATAGAAAGAAAAGGAGGAAAGGAAAGAAAAAGGGAGGAAAGAAAGAAAAGAAGAAAAAGAATGAAAGGGAGAAAAGAAAGAAAAGGAGACATAGAAAGAAAAGGTCTACATAGCTAACAATAAAGGACTTATAGCAACTCCAAACATTCGAGCCCCGAACCAAAATAAGAATAAAAATAAACGAAAGGGTGATGGCATCCACCAAATTTCATAGGTTACATTTAAAATTAATGTTTGGTTGCGGTGCCCTATTGGAAACGTCCCTGTCTGGCGATTTGCCAGACTGGGGTTCGAGTCCCGCTCAAGCTCGATAGTTTCTTTTAGTGTCTCCACCCGCACCATCCTTATGAGCTATAGACCTAAAGGTCTGCTTGCTGAGTCATCAGCAGCCATTGTCTGGACCTGCCTGGTCCTAGCTGTGGTGGAGAGATCGATTGGGCGCTGATCATATGTATACTGTATATGGTCAGTCTCTAGGGAATTGTAACTGTCCCTTGCTTGTGCCATTCATAAGTGGCCTTTATTATTATTATTATTATTATTATTATTATTATTACTAGCCAAGCTACAACCCTAGTTGGAAAAGCAAGATGCTATAAGCCCAAGGGCTCCAATCGGGAAAAATAGCCCAGTGAGGAAAGGAAATAAGGAAATAAATAAATGATGAAAATAAATTAACAATAAATCATTCTAAAAACAGTGACAACGTCAAAACAGATATGTCCTATATAAACTATTAACAACGTCAAAAACAGATATGTCATATATAAACTATAATAAGACTCATGCCAGCCTGGTCAACATAAAAACATTTGCTCCAACTTTTGAACTTATAAAGTTCTACTGATTCAACTACCCGATTAGGAAGATCATTCCACAACTTGGTAACAGCTTGGTAACTAACATACTGGAATCATTGGAACGTCAATAGTTCATACTACGTGGAATTACATTTTTATCAAGGAAGATCGTATGAGACACACCTCATTATTTTGATCTCTTTTATCTTTCTTAATTTCTCTTACAGTAAAGGGCTGGTTTCCCAACTGGAGCCCTTGGGTTTGTTGTAGCATCCTATTTCTGAAACTTGTATTACATCCTGACAAATAACAACAATAATAACTAGAAGGGCACTCATATGAGCGCAGACCTCCACCGCAGCAGCTTATTGCTCGACCTTTTTCTAGATCTTGACCTTAACATGCATTAATTTGCATGGATTTTCATACACTCAAATATGAACAAAGTTTGAAGTCTCTGTGACAACGGTGTCCAAACTTATTGGAGATTACGTGAATTTGACATTTTGCTTTACCGTGACTTTGACCTTCTAAAATTTAATTATTTCCAGCTTTTTACATAAGAGTTAATCCCTGCAAGTTTCATTACTATTAAAATTGTGACCAGGAAGCTCTCAAAAACAAACACACAAACATACAAACAGGAGCGAAAATATAACCTCCCTCCAGCTTCGTTACATTAATAATAATAATGTATAAAATAAAAAATACTTATTATTTAAAAATGATAAATCAAAACCAATTAAAATAAAACCAGTTTTGGGAAAAAAACTTTAATTCTGTTGAAAATCTAGAAAAAAATATAACTAAAAAAAATTAAAAGAGGATTAATTGATGCAAAGAGATTAAGAGTAAAAACTACTACAATTATATCAAGACAGAAAAAGAATAAATTAAGATAAATTAAGCTAAAATAACATAATTAAACGAAAGGGGAAAAAAACGAGGGAAAATAGAAAATAGAAATTATATCAATAACCAGAGGAACAAAATGAAATACGGCGATAATAAAATAGGATTTAAATACGAAACTGAATAGAAATGGATGTAAAATAATATAAAAATTACTGGGAAAAATTGTACCAAGTTAAAGGAAGGAAGAATCACACCCCCCCGCGCGCACACACACACACACACACACACACACACACACACACACACACACACACACACATATATATATATATATATATATATATATATATATTATATATTATATGTGTGTGTGTGTGTGTATGTATGTATGTATATATATATATATATATATATATATATATATATATATATATATATATATATATATATATATATATATATATATATAACAAAAGCACTTTTACGGTATAAAGTACATTATTATGATGTGGAAAAATAAATGGCTCAAAGCACACTTATAAGAAATCAAGTAAGAAACAGAGTACAGAATCAAAATAATCAAATTCAAATCTAAACAAACTAGAATGTAATTCAATCTAATCACAAAAAAAAAAAAAATAAATAAAAAAAAACTGGAATGGTTGAAGCCAAGAAAACAGGCTCAAACTTTCAACTACATAATCAAGGCATCACTGACAACATTTCCAAACATCATTACATCATTGACAAATATTTTCAAACATCATTGCACCACTGATAAATTTTTCAAACATCATTACATCACAGACAGGGTTTCAAAACATCATTAAATCTCTGCCAAACATTTCCAAACATCATGACATCACAGACAGGATTTCCAAACATCCTTAAATCTCTGACAAACATTTCCAAACATCATTAAATCTCTAACAGCATTTCCATACATCATTACATCACTGACAAACATCATTAAATTTCTGACAATCATTTTCAAACATCATTAAATCTCTGACACCATTTCCATACATCATTACATCACTGACAAACATCATTAAATCTCTGACAAACATTTCCAAACATCATTAAATATCTGACAAACATTTCCAAACATCGTTAAATCTCTGACAGCATTTCCATACATCATTACATCACTGACAAACATAACTAAATCTCTGACAACATTTGCAAACATCATTAAATCTCTGACATTTCAAAACATCTTTAAATCTCTGACAAACATTTACAAACATCATTAAATATCTGAAATTTCCAAACATCATTACATCACTGACAAACCTTTACAAACATCATTACATCACTGACAAACATTTCCAAACATCATTAAATCTCTGACATTTCCAAACATCGTTAAATAACTGATACCATTTCCAAACATCATTACATCGCTGAAAAAAAAAATCATTAAATCTTTGACGTTTTCAAGCATCGTTATATCACTGACATTTCCAAACATCATTACACACTGACAACAGTTCCAAACCTCATTAAAGCTCTGACAACATTTCCAAACATCATTACTTTACTGACAAACATTTCCAAACATCATTAACATACTGACTAACATTTTACCAACATCATTATATCACTGAAAAACATTTTCCCAACATCATTGCATCACTGACAAACATTTTCAAACATCATTATATCAGTGACAACATTTTCAAACATAATTAAATCTCGGACAACATTACCAAACATCGTTAAATCTCTGAAAACATTTACAAACATCATTACATCACTGACAAACACCATTAAATATCTGACAAAATTTCCAAACATAATTACATCACTGATAACATTTCCTAACATAATTACTGTACATCACTGACAACATTTCCAAACATAATTACATCACTGACAACATCTCCAAACCTAATTACATCACTGAAAACATTTCCAAACATAATTACATCACTGACATCATTTACAAACATAATTACAACACTGACAACATTTCCAAACATAATTACATCACTGAAAACATTTCCAAACATAATTACATCACTGAAAACATTTCCAAACATAATTACATCACATGTCCTTTAAAACATATCTAAACAAGAAGATTCGTCAAGGCGGGAGAGGGTAGGATGGGGTGGGGTGGGACAGCCTTTAACCACGCCCAAATACTGCTTTGCTTGCAAGCACAGTGTTCCCACCCATGCCATACCACCAACCTCTCCCCCTTAAAGCTAGGTTGCTCCAAGCAAACTCTGGCTTGCAACAGGAAATCCTCTCCGTCACCTATAACTAGGTCCTGTTAACTTCCACCTTTCGCCTTAAAGCGCTGATTTTGTTTGGGTGATATTTAAAGCAAAAGATCATAGCTGGAAGGTGAGGGGGGTGGGGGAAAAGAAAAAATATTCAGAGTCGTAATGAGAAATCAATAAATGAGATAAGGAAAGAGATGGGTATTTTTCTTTTTCGTTCATTGATAAAAGCACACATGGTGAACGTTGATTTTATCTTCATTACAAAAATTGGGACTTAATTTTCTATGTGATTTATGATGATTAAACGGATTCGATAGAGTAAAACAATTGTAGGATGTAGGGATAAATTCGGTCTCTGTAGTGACTCTTTCAACTCCAAAATAATGAATTTTTTTTCAACTTTTAAACAAATATTACTTGAACAAGTAAATTCCACATTTGGACAAATGTTGATGAACTACAGATTTTTTCATTTAAAAAAAAATGAGAACTATCATTAATGAAGTGGATATATTTCACGTGTAATGAATGAAATAAATCTCAACATTAAGTAATTCAATGCGGAGATGAATGTAAAAAAATATAAACTCACAAAAGAATTCTCATCATCTGGTGATTTCTGAAATCCATTTGCCCCGGATTACTCACATGCAAATGATATGCTCAGTTCAACTTTGAAAACGACACAGCAATTCTAATAACCAGGCCTTCTCCATCATGAGGCTCAATACTACACAGTATTCTAGAAGTTTTATTCCAGCTGTTACCAAATTGTGGAATGATCTTCCTAATCGGGTAGTTGAATCAGTAGAACTTCAAAAGTTCAAACTTGGAGGAAATGTTTTTATGTTGACCAGGATGACATGAGTCTTTTTTATTGTTTATATATGACATATCTGTTTTAGACGTTGTTAATAGTTTATATAGGACATATCTGTTTTGACGTTGTTACTGTTTTTAGAATGATTTATTGTTAATTTGTTCTCATCATTTATTTATTTCCTTATTTCCTTTCCTCACTGAGCTATTTTTCCCTGTTGGAGCAATTGGGCTTGTAGCATCTTGCTTTTCCAACTAGGGTTGTAGCTTGGCTAATAATAATAATAATAATAATAATAATAATAATAATAATAATAATAATAATTGGTTTTGAGGAAGATTAAAATCTTCATGTAAACAAGGGACTGTTTTTGGGCTCGAGCCATGTCGTCCTGGTAGGAGTTCCTCTAGCCAGTTTTCTACTTGGGATACTTCCAAGTAGAAAGTTGCCTACAGGAACTTTCATAAGGACGAAATGAATCTCATCCTAAAATAGAATTTTCCTAAGTCAAAATCTCTTAAACATGATTAAGTGAATGAATTTACTTGAAGATTTCTGAAAAAAAAAATTCTTGGTTTTACAGGTATTCGGACGTTTAAAGACAAGTTAGACAACACTATTTAGAGCAAATTCTAGTAAGTCTTCAACTAAGAAAAGCTTCTCCAATTCATCAAGAACTTTCATATTACATAATATCTATCACACATCTCAAAACTTTCGCTACCTGACCTGTGTAAATTGCACCAATGCTTGTGTGAAACGTTAAAATTTTCAAAGACATACCACTTCAAACCCATCTAACTCCAAGGTTAGCTTCACAAGGGCGGATTTTTTACCGTACGGAAATATCTTCGCTCGTTAAAATCTGTGGCTTGATTGGTAATGTCTCTGCCTGGTGTTTGCCAGTCGGGGGTTCGAATCCCGCTCAGACTCGTTAGTGCCATTAGTGTCTGCAACCTTACCATCCTTATGAGCTAAGGTTGGGGTGTTTGGGGGAACCTATAGGTCTATTTGCTGAGTCATCAGCAGCCACTGCCTAGCCCTCCCTGGTCCTAGCTAGGGTGGAGAGGAGGCTTGGGCGCTGATCACATAATATATGGTCAGTCTCTAGGGCATTGTCCTGATTTCTAGGGCAATGTCACTGTCGCTTGCCTCTGCCATTCATGAGCGACCTTTAAACCTTTAAAGAGCGGATTTTTTCTGAGCGGGCATTTAGTTTCTGTAAGCCACTGCACTGTAACCGCGCGGATTAGCAGCACAAGTTCAGAACTTCTAACCGGCGGGCAGGGAGTGAAGCGTCTAATTGATCTTCACTGATTTTTAATTCGCGCGGTATTAATCTGCTCGTGTAAGGCGAGCCTTAATCTACTTTCATGCATAAGAACATACATTTAGGTTTCAACACCTAATAACGAACAATTTGGAATCAACATTAAGCAATCTATGAATTATTTATAACAATGAAAATTTAGGCAAATGCAAATGTTCAGCTTATTTTATAATATATAGCCCACTGGACACTATCACCACCAAAATGTGGATTCCTTTTCATATATTGAGCAAATTGAAATACCTACTGATTGGTGATTACGTGCAGGTGATGCAAACATTTAAACATTGGCTTCTATTTCTTCTACTTTCCTGTCTATCTACAAGCATGGCTTTCATCTACTTTACAGCTCTCTAACTTTTACTGTTTTAACTTTAAAAGGTAATAGTACATTAGCTTCCCTATTTTAAACATTATTACTAATTGTAATGTCAGGCTGTATCCCCCCCCCCTTCGACAATCTTTGAAAAAAATAACTTGAAGTTCTTCTAATTTTTCAAATTCTGAGAAGAATAACAATGCGATATATAATACAATAAACTCTCAGAGAGAATGTTTGAAATGGTAATAAAAATCAATAAACCCTGTAGGCCTAAAGACGAAGTCATTAAAGATTTTTTTCCCATCTACGGAAAGGAGGAAAATCGTCAAGAAAATTGTGATAATTAATCAGATAAATTTGATTCCCAGGGGGCCTCATAATTCATAATAAGGTGAAATTCCTCTGACATATTAACTTATACGTAGAATTTAGGGGTTATTAGGCGACCATAATTGGATAGCAATTATGGACAGACATTTTTTTTTTTTTTTTTTTTTTGCAGTTTCTTCGACATAACAGACGCAATGACTTTACATATTAGGTTTCATCTGTGTCTCATATTCTATCTATAAAACGCGAAGATATACAATAGTTTTTTCTTTTAACAAACAGCTTTCACCAAGTTTGTTTTAGATAAAGAGTTAAAACCACTACCATTCTTGATTTTAGATTATGACCGACCATAGTCGACTCACTACCAGGGTGTTAATTTCCTGCATAAGTCAACAAAGATTAAACTTACTGTACTATATTGGGTCCCTCTCTCTGGTTAAGGCTAATTTTTTCCTTCGACTACACATACACCTAAGAGTCTGGTCTATTCATTCCACATTCTCCTCTTTCCCCATACACCAGAAAACACTGAGATTACCAAAAAATTCTTCTTCGTTAAGAGGTTAACTACTGCAATGCAATTGTTCAGTGGCTACTTTCCTCTTGGTCAGGGTGGAAGAGACTACAGTATTTAGCTATGGTACACAGCTCTTTTAGGAAAAGGACACTTCAAAATCAAACCATTGTTCTCTGATCTTGGGTAGTGCCATAGCCTCTGTACCATGGTCTTCCAATGTCTTGGGTTAGAGTTCTCTTGGTTGCTGGTACACTCGGGCACACCAATCTC
>NC_090754.1:73033408-73038408 GCF_036898095.1 Palaemon carinicauda
TACTAATTCAACTACCCGATTAGGAAGATCATTCCACAACTTGGTAACAGCTGGAATAAAACTTCTAGAATACTGTGTAGAAGGCTTGGCTATTAGAATTAACTGCCTTCCTAGTATTACGAACAGGATAGAATTGTCCAGGGACATGTATGAAACATGTGTGGTACAAATTACTTATCTTTTTATGCACAAATGTATGTACAAATGTATATACAAACATTATTAACACCTTAACACTGTGACAAGTTCTATCATCAATAGGAAGTGAACTTCATTACTCGTTTGAATCCTTACCTACAGGAGCCTTTCAATTTACCAAGACAAGTTAATGAATCAAATTAATTCCCCAATCCACATCAATTTCACGTGGAGCATTCACTGCTTAGTTATAAAGGAACAGGATGTCTGTTATGTCCTGCTAGCCTTCATTAAGTTGAATTAATACTGCAATCTGTGGATCCTTCTCCTACAGAATTAGGAGCGATGGAGACCAAAACACTTAGATTTTCGGATTCCTGGTTCTCCGTTTTATATTTCCTCCACTTCACAGAATATTTCACTTAATTAATGTTCCACCGTATGTAGATATGTTTAGTATTTGAACGTATATTCGTGTTAAACATTTCTTTTATTGTGTAATATCCCGCAGAGAACTACTTAGCGTTATTTTTCTATATTATATCTTAGAAGTAATTGAATTGAAATCTAAATTGAATTAGCACGGAGATTCTTTATATGAAGTACTAAAATGATAATAGAAAGGAATAATATACTGTATATAAAGGAAAATTATTTGAAATTGAGACTGAAATCTAAAAATACTTAGGAAGAATTTCTTTAATCTAACTGTAGGAGAAAGCTAACCTTTTAAAGAAGCTGGTAATGAGAGAGAGAGAGAGAGGAGAGAGAGAGAGAGAGAGAGAGAGAGAGAGAGAGAGAGAGAGAGAGAGAGAGAGAGAGAGAGAGAGCAGTCTCACCATCAGCAAATTGAAGGTCTAGGCGACAAAAATTCCACAGAAAAACTGTTTTTTTAAAGTAGCTGGTAATGCTAACTAGAGAGAGAGAGAGAGAGAGAGAGAGAGAGAGAGAGAGAGAGAGAGAGAGAGAGAGAGAGAGAGAGAGAGAGAGAGAGAGAGAGAGAGAGAGCAGTCTCACCATCAGCAAATTGAAGGTCTAGGCGACAAAAATTCCACAGAAAAACTGTTTTTTTAAAGTAGCTGGTAATGCTAACTAGAGAGAGAGAGAGAGAGAGAGAGAGAGAGAGAGAGAGAGAGAGAGAGAGAGAGAGAGAGAGAGAGAGAGAGAGCAATCTCACCATTAGCAAATCAGTGTATACTCACCAAGAATCCGTGAATTACTGAACTTCACGGAAATCTACAAGTAATAGGAATTTAATAATATTTTTCCTGACACTTTACTCCATTTTAATCTTAAACGAATCTCTATATGTCTGAAGATGATTCAGATATCTGCTTACGTAGCTGATTGTAAATATTTACATATTTACAGTGAGAGTAAAGATTCGAAAATGTCTGCTTAGACTGTCATCCATCAAATAATAATATTTATATTTAATATTAATAATAATAATATTAATAATAATAATATATAAACGACCCTCCATTTGATAATAATAATAATAATAATAATAATAATAATAATAATAATAATAATAATAATCATGCCTAGATGGTCCTCCATTTTATAATAATAATAATAACAATAATATAATAATACTACCTAGACGATACTCCACTTAATAATAATAATAATAATAATAATGCCTAGACGGTCCTCCACTTAATAATAATAATAATAATAATAATAATAATAATAATATTAATGATGATAATAATAATATTAATAATAATAATAATAATAATAATGCCTAGACGATCATCCATTCGATAATAATAATAATAATAATAATAATAATAATAATAATAATAATAATACCTAAACGGTCCTCCACTTAATACTAATAACAATAATAATGAACTTTATTTCAGCTTATGTCATATGCAAGAAGAGGTCTTATAGCTAAATACATCAATTGAACAAAAAACACAAAATTCTACAAAAAATATAAAAGCACTTTCGCCCTAAAGATAAAACAAGTGAAGTTATGACTAAACCATACACGCGTAACCAAATGACTACCGTCATAATGCAAATCATATTATCATATCAACGTTCTGTCTCTACAACACATACAGTTTCCAGAGCTCATGAAAATGATCTTGTACCAACCGTGTGTCACACGATCGTACATAGTTCAATTTGTGTATATATTATGCTTGTATCTTCGCTCTTACCTCGCATTAAAAAGGGCCTGAATAAACATGACTGTTTTTCACACCGGTAACGGTGTCGATTTTGAACATGAAATTTATTGTTGCCTTGAGCTTTTGTATATAAAGGAGAGTGTTTTATAATAAACTCACTCAGTTGCTTTCATCCTGTCTTTGAATCACAACCTTCTCTAGGCCCGTCACAATCTACTTAGGAAATAATGGATCTAGAACGAGCACTATCTAAGCATAACGCTACTTTGAAAAACTTCATGCTTTGTAGATATGTTGGCTAGTGTACTGTAAGTATTTTGTAGACATGAAAACGCTACTTTAAAAACGTCGCACTTTGTAAATATTTTCTGTAGTTATTCTGTAGATACTAAAACGCTATTTTGAAAACGTCATGCTTTGTGAATATGTACTGTAGGTATTCTGTAGATATGAAAACGCAGCTTCGAAAACGTCGTGTTTTGTAGATACTAAAACGCTATATTGAAAACGTCGTGCTTTGTAAATATTTACTGTAGGTATTCTGTAGATAAGAAAACGCAGATTTGAAAACGTCGTGCATTGTAAATAATTACTGTAGGTATTCTGTAGATATGAAAACGCAGCTTTGAAAACGTCCTGCATTGTAAATAATTACTGTAGGTATTCTGTAGATATGAAAACGCAGATTTGAAAACGTCGTGCATTGTAAATAATTACTGTAGGTATTCTGTAGATATGAAAACGCAGATTTGAAAACGTCGTGCATTGTAAATAATTACTGTAGGTATTCTGTAGATATGAAAACGCAGATTTGAAAACGTCGTGCATTGTAAATATTTACGGTAGGTATTCTGTAGATATGAAAACGCAGATTTGAAAACGTCGTGCATTGCAAATATTTACTATAGGTATTCTGTAGATATGAAAACGCAGCTTTGAAAACGTCGTGCATTGTAAATATTTACTGTAGGTATTCTGTAGATATGAAAACGCTACTTTGAAAACGTCGTGCATTGTAAATAATTACTGTAGGTATTCTGTAGATATGAAAACGCAGATTTGAAAACGTCGTGCGTTGCAAATATTTACTGTAGGTATTCTGTAGATATGAAAACGTCGTGCAGTGTAAATATTTACTGTAGGTATTCTGTAGATATGAAAACGCAGCTTTGAAAACGTCGTGCATTGCAAATATTTACTGTAGGTATTCTGTAGATATGAAAACGCTACTTTGAAAACGTCGTGCTTTGTAGATATGTACTGTAGGTAATTTGTAGAGATAAAGTCTAACTGCTGCTCTTAAGACCGTATCTTTTATCGTACTCTGGAGGATGCAGACGGGGAATAAAGCAGACAATTAGCAGTAAAATGCGTCCTTCAGCAGCCTCTGGCGACGATAAGGAGAACTAAAACACCATCAGATTCAGTAAACAAACATTCGCTGAGTATGTTCGATCTCACGGGTCTCTGGGTAAACCGAGGGGATTGTTCAACCTGCAGTGAAAACCCTTTTCCTCATGCCTACCAAAAGTCATAATATTTACATCGTAAATCTCTCTCTCTCTCTCTCTCTCTCTCTCTCTCTCTCTCTCTCTCTCTCTCTCTCTCTCTCTCTCAAATATCTACAAATATATGTGCATATATATATACAATATATATCTATCTATCTATATACCAAGGCACTTCCCCCAATTTTGGGGGGTAGCCGACACCAACAATGAAACAAAACAAAAAGGGGACCTCTACTCTCTATGTTCCTTCAGCCTAATCAGGGACCCAACCGAGTTCAGCTGGTACTGCTAGGGTGCCACAGCCCAACCTCCCACATTTCCACCACAGATGAAGCTTCATAATGCTGACTCCCCTACTGCTGCTACCGTCCGCGGTCATCTAAGGCCCCGGAGGAAGCAGCAGGGCCTACTGGAACTGCGTCACAATCGCTCGCCATTCATTCCTATTTCTAGCACGCTCTCTTGCCTCTCTCACATCTATCCTCCTATCACCCAGAGCTTTCTTCACACCATCCATCCACCCAAACCTTGGCCTTCCTCTTGTACTTCTCCCATCAACTCTTGCATTCATCACCTTCTTTAGCAGACAACCATTTTCCATTCTCTCAACATGGCCAAACCACCTCAACACATTCATATCCACTCTAGCCGCTAACTCATTTCTTACACCCGTTCTCTCCCTTACCACTTCGTTCCTAACCCTATCTACTCGAGATACACCAGCCATACTCCTTAGACACTTCATCTCAAACACATTCAATTTCTGTCTCTCCATCACTTTCATTCCCCACGACTCCGATCCATACATCACAGTTGGTACAATCACTTTCTCATATAGAACTCTCTTTACATTCATGCCCAACCCTCTATTTTTTACTACTCCCTTAACTGCCCCCAACACTTTGCAACCTTCATTCACTCTCTGACGTACATCTGCTTCCACTCCACCATTTGCTGCAACAATAGACCCCAAGTACTTAAACTGATCCACCTCCTCAAGTAACTCTCCATTCAACATGACATTCAACCTTGCACCACCTTCCCTTCTCGTACATCTCATAACCTTACTCTTACCCACATTAACTCTCAACTTCCTTCTCTCACACACCCTTCCAAATTCTGTCACTAGTCGGTCAAGCTTCTCTTCTGTCTGCTACCAGTACAGTATCATCCGCAAACAACAACTGATTTACCTCCCATTCAT
>NC_090754.1:73050908-73058408 GCF_036898095.1 Palaemon carinicauda
TGCTATAAGCCCAGGGGCTCCAACAGGAAAAAAAGCCCAGTGAGGAAAGGAATCAAGGGAAAATTAAATATTTTAAGAACAGTAACATCAAAATAAATATTTCCTATACAAGCTATAACAAAATTATACAAAACAAAAGGAACAAAAATAAGATAGAATAGTGACTGAGGGTATCCTTTTAGAACAAATACAACACCAGTTACGGTTTTTAGTCGCAGGAAGTTGATAACGTCGCTCCTAAAAAGGAATATGCATAGTATGACAGTAACAGTTAATGCGGTATATATGACATAATTATTATCATTATTATTATTACTTGCTAAGCTACAACCCTAGTTGGAAAAGCAAGATGCTATAAGCCCAGGGGCCCCAACAGGGAAAATAGCCGAGGGAGGAAAGGAAACAAGGAAAAATAAAACACTGTAAGAACAGTAACAACATTAAAATAAATATTTCCTATATGAACTATAAAAACTTTAACAAAACAGAAGAGAAATTAGATAGAATAGTGTGCCCGAGCGTACCCTCAAGCAAGAGAACTTTACCCCAAAACAGTGGAAGACCATGGTACAGAGGTTATGGCACTACCCAAGACTAGAAAACAATGGTTTGATATTGGAGTGTTCTTCTCTTAGAAGGGCTGCTTACCATAGCTAAAGAGTCTCTTTTACCCTTACCAAGAGGAAAGTAGCCACTGAACAATTACAGTGAAGTAGTTAACTCCTTGAGTAAAGGAAAATTGTTTGGTAATCTCAGTGTTGTCAAGTGTATGAGGACAGAGGAGAATCTGTAAAGAATAGGCCAAACTATTCGGTGTATGTGTAGGCAAATGGAAAGTGAACCGTAACCAGAGAGAAGGATCCAATGAAGTACTGTCTGGTCAGTCAAAGGACCCCATAACTCTCTAGTGGTAGTATCTCAACGGGTGGCTGGCTAACATATCTTGCATTCACGAAATATTGTATTTCGTGATTATAATTCATGAGGATTGGTAAAATCTTCTCAACAACTAGATCATAGAAACTCGAAACACTGACTTTTCTCGAATTTTTTTTTGTCAGTGGGGAGGTATATCACTTCCAGGTACTTTACAGGCCAGTGGCGAGAGACCCCCGACGCGGGATTAGTTACGGATTATTGTCCCGATCATATCGTGATAGTGATAAGGAGTATGGCAGTTTAATTAACCTTGTATTCATATAAATATACCAAATATATATATATATATATATATATATATATATATATATATATATATATATATATATATATATATATATATATATAAATTTAATATGATGCTCAAATAAAATAAAACCACAAAGAAAAATGAAAATATCTCTATCCTGACTGATTTTATATAATATTTAAGATCACATACACACACACGCATATATATATATATATATATATATATATATATATATATATATATATATATATATATATATATATATATATATATATATCGACATTTAATCGTACATGTGTTCGTGTTCTTTTCCACTTAGTCCATAAAATGTAGGGGACAATTTTACTGACTTAAGATATAAGCTGTAATCGCATTTATCATTAGAGGGGAGAACTCCTTTGTTCATTCAATTAACTGAGGAACAAAGCTGCATTTATTCTGTTTATTCATTAATTAAAATAAACAAAAAACAGGTCCCCACTGCTTTAAAGCTAATAACTGTACTGAACGATAAAAAAAAAAACATTTGCATTTACAAATAAAAAAATTCTTCGTTTCCTTCCATCTATTCAATATTTATTTCTTATATTTCAATGACTGGAAACATGCATTTGTACATTAAAAAAGTGATAAAAATAATTTACTCATTCCTCATTTAATAAGAAATTTTTTCAATATCACTGAGAGAAAAGATATCTGTTTTTTTTTTTTTTTTTTTTTAAATCGTGCACGGAATGATGGATCATATCATTAGACCAATTAAACCTTCGTGAATTTCTCAGTCGCTTAGAAGAGTAAAAATATCTCTTTAAAGCCTCGTTAATTCAACTTTCGATTTTGTAGATAGTAGGTTAGCCAGGGCACTAGCTACCCGTTGAGATACTACCCCTAGAGAGTTATTGAGGTCTTTGATTGCCCACACAGTACTATATTGGATCCTTCTCCCTGGTTACGGCTCATTTTCCTTTTCCTACACATACACCGAATGGTCTGGCCTATTCTTTACATATTCTCCTCTACAAACAATTTTTCTTCGCTCGAGGGTTTAACTACTGCACTGCAATTGTTCAGTGGCTACTTTCCTCTTGGTAAGGGTAGAAGAGACTCTATAGCTAAGGTAATCACTCTCTTCTAGGAGGACACTCCAAAACCAAACTATTGTTCTCTAGTCTTGGGTAGTGCCATAGCCTCTGTCTTGGGGTAGAGTTTGTTTTTAAAGTTTTTATAGATTAGGCTATATATTGAACAGTTCGTAAAATATTTCATCCTCGTTGATCATTACTTCGGTGGTAGTTTATTTCCCAATTTCCTAAAATCACTAGGCTATTTTTCCCTGTTGGGCCCCTTGGGCTTATAACATCCTGTTTTTCCAACTACGGTTATAGCATAGCTTATAATAATAATAATAATAATAATAATAATAATAAAAGAGGTGACCTCACTCACATAATTTCTTTAATGTTACCCTCTCCTTGTTGCAGTCTTCCAATAATGGAAACTAACTTGTACAATCACGTATACTCATAGTGTCTATCTTGGCCGTTTAAGAAAGATAAAATGAGAATGTCTGATATGGCAATGACATTTTAATGTGTTAACAATAACTTGAATCATTGATAATTTTTAATAGTGAAAACGGACTATTTGTGATACTGTGTGTATGCGAGAGAGAGAGAGAGAGAGAGAGAGAGAGAGAGAGAGAGAGAGAGAGAGAGAGAGAGAGAGAGAGAGAGAGAGAGAGAGAGTTACAAGGATTTTGGATGTCTCAAAGCCTTTTTATTTAATCCGCGGAGACTCCATTTGCTCTTTGGTAGAACGATTCAGTTTAAGCATTTAGAATTTGTATGATCTTGTCTAAATTATCCTTGAACTCGTTGACTGTGTTACTGTTCACTACATCCGCTGTAAGTCTATTCCGAGAGAGAGAGAGAGAGAGAGAGAGAGAGAGAGAGAGAGAGAGAGAGAGAGAGAGAGAGAGAGAGAGAGAGAGAGAGAGAGAGAGAGAATGTCCAATTATTTCCACGAATAGGACGAAAAAGCACATGTTTGACATATGAGTGACAGTGTTTCTGAGGATTTTACTGTGTTGAGATTTAAACTTAAATCAAAGCTTACTGATTAAGGCAATGACGTGGGACTACAATATATCAAGAAAGAGAATGGCAGAGAAGGGTAGTGGAACTCAAGTAGTGAGACATGCAAACAAGCTTCACACCCCTGCAGCTACTTCGAAGGTTAAACTACCCAGACAATTTCATTTAACGATCCAAGAGGTTTGAGAATAAAGGTTACCCTATAGTTTATATAGGAGATATTTATTCTAATGTTGTTGTTACTTTTATTAAAATATTTACATTTCCTTATTTCCTTTCCTTACTGGGATATTTTCTCTGTTGGAGCCCTTGGGGTTATAACATCTAGCTTTTCCAACTAGGGTTGTAGCTTAGCAAATAATAATAATAATAATATTAACAATAATAATAATACATGTCTCAGTCCAGCACTGACTGTTTTCAAGTCTATATTCATACGGTAGGCCCTGCTGCTTCCTCCGATCGCCTTGGTGACTGCTGAGTAAGGGATTCAGCATATGAAACTTGATTGTGGTGGATAACGGATAGGGTGGGCTGTGGCACCCTAGCAGTACCAACTAAACTCGGCCAAATCTCTCGTCAGGCTGAGAGGAGCAAAGAGAAGAAATGTCCCATTTTTTTTTTTTTATGACGGCTACCCCCAAAAATCGGGGGAAGTGCCTTGGTAGATAAACAGATATTCATACGACTTCAGATTAAAGTTTAGTGTACTGAATAGATACAAGACGGCTGAAGTAACTTTTTGGAAAAAGACCGAGACTGAAAATCAGTTTGTGGCAAGATTGCAGATTTTTAAATAGAAGGAAACAAACAGCTTGATGCAGCCTTACTCATGTGAATATAGTTCATCAAATTTGACCGACCGAGATGGCATTAATCTCAAGGGATCAACTAACATAGGATATTGGCGAGATGCTTAAGCCCACAAATAAAGGAGTTGACCCATGAAAAATTGTTGGAGGTTATCTCAATGCAAAAAAAGAACAGTGGGCCAAATAAACAGAAGTTCACATTAGACAAAAGTGGTTCCAGAGGTCACCAGATTCTCCAGATCCTATTATATTTGCCAGAAAACAGGGCCAAAGGGCCATATCAACAAAGTACCACTGGAAAGATAAAACTGATTAAAAAGTCCTTCTAGACTCTTCTAGAGGTTAGATGTGGGCCTGTTTAGACCTATATCTCCAGTGTTGGAAAGGGGCAACAAGCATATTCTGACTGTTAGATTTTGCAACACCTGAGAATAATGTGTTCATTCTAACATCATCATGGAAAGAGCATATTAATGGACTAAAGGACTTATTCCAGAGAGCGAGGGATGCAATATTGACAATCCAGCCTTCTAAAGGTTAAATAGGATATGGTTAATTGAATTCAAAGTCATTTGGGTTAAGACAACTATAGAAGAAGAAAATTTATAAAAATCCAGTATACAGTTTACCAAAAACCATGATACAAAAGAGATCATTCCTCAGATTTATTAAATATTACAGGAATTCTGAAAACAGCTATCCCAATATTGCAGCTCCTTTGACCAGTTTAATATTAAATAATTGTACCCCTAAAAATGGAGGGAAAGAGATTCTCCAAAGACAGCCAGGGATGAATTAAAGCAGACCAAGATATGCACTGACTCCTCATGCCTCTAACTTCAGTGAGATTTGGGTTGTAAAGGAAAACAGATCAAATGATGGACTGAAAAGGAAAATTCTTGCAAGAATTTCAAGATCGCATATATATAATCACTTAAGCAAGACTAAAACTAGAGTATAATAAGCGCAAATATTATACCATTCAAGGCAAATTCCAGGTCAGAACTACGTGGAGTTCAAGGATAATTTAGACAAGATCATACAAATTCTAAATGCTTAAACTGAATCATTCTACCAAAGAGCAAATGGAGTCTCCACGGATGGATTAAAAAGTCTTTGAGACATCCAAAATCCTTGTAACTCTCTCTCTCTCTCTCTCTCTCTCTCTCTCTCTCTCTCTCTCTCTCTCTCTCTCTCTCTCTCTCTCTCTCTCTCATACACACAGTATCACAAATAGTCCGTTTTCACTATTAAAAATTATCAATGATTCAAGTTATTGTTAACACATTAAAATGTCATTGCCATATCAGTCATTCTCATTTTATCTTTCTTAAACGGCCAAGATAGACACTATGAGTATACGTGATTGTACAAGTTAGTTTCCATTATTGGAAGACTGCAACAAGGAGAGGGTAACATTAAAGAAATTAAGTCGAAAGATGCAAGATTGAATCATGAAGTAGGGTACAGTATTTCAAAGATACAAGTATCAAGCAAAGAGTATCGCTAATAATTAATTAGAGGAGCAAACTATATCAAAAAAGGTAGTTGAAGTACCCGGAGTTTATTTTATTGATTCTTATGTTTGTTTGTTTGTTGTTATAAGCTTCAATACTGCTATGATAGTATATTTTTTATCGATACACTGAGATAATTTTTTCTTAAGTAAGATTTTATGATTGTTTTCTTTATAATCAATAATTTGGAATATATGTAATTTTTCGTAATGACACAAAAAAACTGAGCAACATTTTTGCTTCGCGAATTGTAAAAATGAGCGGTAGCTTTTTCAAAATGATTATAACTCTTGTATTTCATAGAAATTTTATGTAGTAAGTTTGTTCAAGAGACTCCTTATATAAGTGAGACTGTTCCAATATTTTATGTTGATATAACATTGAATTTCTAAAATGCGAAAAATTCGAAATATTTTGTATCAATGTAAATCTATCAAAAATACTGTATTCAAAGTCTTATTCTAATTTCTTTAGGTAAACGGTGTTTTCAAAAACATTAAGTATAAAGCCATTGGCTAATACCGCTTTCAGGTTATTATTATTATTATTATTATTATTATTATTATTATTATTATTATTACTAGCCAAGCTACAACCCTAGTTGGAAAAGCAAGAAGCTATAAGCCCAAGGGCTCCAACAGGGAAAAATAGCCCAGTGAGGAAAGGAAATAAGGAAATAAATAAATGATGAGAATAAATTAACAATATATCATTCTAAAAACAGTAACAGCGTCAACACAGATATGTCCTATATAAACTATTAACAACGTCAAAAACAGATATGTCATATATAAACAATAAAAATACTCATGTTAGCCTGGTCAACATATAAAACATTTGCTCCAACTTTGAAGCATATATTAGTGACAAAGTAAAAATTCAAATTGATAAATAGAGAAAGACTATTATAATAATATCACTAATGAACAAAAAACTTGCGAAGCACATCACACCTCTCCCTTCCCCTTCGCTTAAACTAAAGATAAAATAATGATTATAAACAGACTCAAAGCAATATTCCCGAATAAGTTATCATAGCCCACGATTACGTAAGAAGTCAGCAGCAATGCTGTATACCGAGCCGGAAGCCAAGCGTGATATTAAAAGCTGAGTCAGCTTAAAAAATACATATGACATGGAAGACGATAAAAATGAATTCAGTTTAACATACAAACCATCTATTTTGCTTAGAGTCGATATTTCAACTGAAAATAAAAACATGAACTGGAAGAAACTGTATTGTAATACTATTATAAGGTAACATTCATCTTATTATCTATTTACAAATTCATTCTCTCTCTCTCTCTCTCTCTCTCTCTCTCTCTCTCTCTCTCTCTCTCTCTCTCTCTCTCTCTCTCTCTCTCTCTCTCATTACATTTTCATAAGTGAAGCCTGAAATAGCTACTGTTAGTATCAGTCCAAATACAGAGCCAATAGAAAGATACACTTATTTTGCCTCATGATCATTATCTCCTACGCATATTGACGCAAAGGGCCTCAGAGGATTCATTGGCTAAATTCACCCAAGGATAGCCAGTTCCTTGTAATGTGCAGTGCCTATCTAACTAGGCAAGTGGCCCCTGACAGACTATACTAATTCCAGTAAGATCATCCGTCAAGCAAGAGAATTGGAAGCCGAAGAGACTTTAAATATGAAGAATTTGAATTGCAAAGACGAACTCAAACTTCAAATAGGACGAATTCAAATGTCAAAGATGAAGGATTTAAACGTCAAATATAAAGAATTTAAGACTTCAAAGATGAAGAATTCAAATTTTAAAGATGAAGAATTTAAATTTCAAAGATGAAGAATTTAAATTTCAAAGAGGAAAAAATAAAATGTCAAAAATGAAGAAGCCGAAGATACTTTAGATATGAAAAAATTT
>NC_090754.1:73063408-73070908 GCF_036898095.1 Palaemon carinicauda
AATGGAAAAATTAGTAGACACCATCAAAAGCTTCATTAACATAAATGGAGACTAATCAGTGAAATTTCGAATATTAAAAGCATTCTCGAGTCTCCTGGATATCAAGGACCTTTAGCTATAATAACTCTTATTCCTTATTATATCTGTAAATTTGTCTGTCTAAGTTTCGTTCCTCTTGACCCTTCTCAATGACACACTTTTCACCAAACATTTACATATCACTACTAAATAACACATATATACTTGCCTATCATCTGTCTTCGTTCTAAAATACTTCAATATCAAACAACATATCGGTATCATCGTACTAGTTTCATATCACTTCTAATGCCTTCATAATTAAATTACATAAATAACTTCAAATTACACACTTGTAACGTTCCCCTTATTTCCTCGACTCGGGAATCGAGCTCAGTTTTAACCAAACTATCGTTCGGCATTCTTCCAATCTTTCTTCTAAATTAGGGAAACTTTTCACCCTTATCTGGATTATGAGCAACTACCACAAAATTATAGTCCCTTTATCATCAAAAATTCAAGTCTTGCACAGTTTTCTGTGTCATTTCAATCTTCCTTCTTTCCTTAGCATTTCTAAATCATTAAATACACTGTTAAAAACAATAGTAATTCTAATCGGAAATTCTCCGTAAAAATACACTGTTCTCGGCCGTATTTCCGTAAAATACAGGTGACCGTAATTTTACTTAACTTTGCTATTATATTTTATGGGTTGGTGGGTGTAATATCACTCCTTTACGTCAATGTATCCGTTTTTAAAACGGTAAAAAATCCTGGAATTAATTTTTGCCAGACATTTACCGGTTATTTTAATGTAAAATTTTAACCGTGTACCTCTCGCCAACTTATTCCTTCAGACTTCTTCCCACATCCCAAGGTTTACCATTTCCCTTGAACGCGTCTAAATTATGCAAAAATTTCACCAACTTTACCTTTTAAAATCATGTTCCTTTGTCATCAACTACCATTCCTCTTTCTTTCCTGTGCTTTCTTAAAAGCATGGACATTTTTCCCCAGCCTAGCATATCCATATCTTAACATTATTGACTTTTCCACCAGACTAGCATAACCTAACTTTTCCAAAACACTTTTAAACTATTCACAATATTAACCAACCTATTGTTCCCCTTTTTCCACAAAAAAAACCCTAAACAACCTAACCAATTATTTTGTTACTAATCAGCTTTTTTTTAACACATCTCCGATGGATATCAAAATATTTTGGCCTTCCAACTTTATCCATTTCAATAATACCGTATAAATTTTGCCAATCCTCAGCACCCAACGAACGAGGTCGAACCAAGTGCTCTTACCTTCCCACTACTTAGTTTCTTCTACCATATACCATATTTTGTTTTGTATATTTTTATTCAATTTAGATACATACAAAACACCAAGTTCATTCTATCTTTCAAGCTATATCTCTCAAAGAAAACCTTCTCATTCAAAATATCAAGTCTTTAAATGTACAAAGAGAGAGAGAGAGAGAGAGAGAGAGAGAGAGAGAGAGAGAGAGAGAGAGAGAGAGGAGAGAGAGAGAGAGAGAGAGAGAGATACTCCTTCCTTAGAAATCCAAAAGGAAAAATGCCTCTGGATGGGAATACTATTCCGCCATTTCACGTTCCTGCCATTGTCTTTTCATTTGCTTCCCTCTGGTGATGACGAGAGAAATACAATGAAGAAATAGAATATTCCTTACCAGAAATATAAGACGTTTCCAGAAGACGTATTCCTTCTCGGAGTGGAGAGAGAGAGAGAGAGAGAGGAGAGAGAGAGAGAGAGAGAGAGAGAGAGAGAGAGAGAGAGAGAGAGAGAGAGAGAGAGAGAGAGAGAGAGGGGATATAGCCTTCTCTCCTAGTTTCAATTTCAGGATCTTTCTGATATTTATGGAAGCAGCTTGCCTTAACATTACAGGCTGGAAGGGCCAGTTATACCGAGCCTGCCGGCCTTCCAGTCGTCCCCCAACACGAGAAAAGAGGAGACTCCACACACCATCAATGGTGAGTAATAGATTTCGTGGTAAGAATATGTCCTCTTAAAAGCAAGAGATTTTCCATTGCAGTTGCCCCAGTATTGCTCTTGGTAGAGTCGTAAAGTACACCGCATCGATGCCATAATACTTGATCGGGACTGATGTGTAGTATATATACATGTGTATATCCACACATATATATATATATATATATATATATATATATATATATATATATATATATATATATATATATATATATATATATAAAGTATGTATTCATAAACAAGCGCACACATATTGTGTTTGTGTGTATGTATGTATGCATTTATGTATATATATATATATATATATATATATATATATATATATATATATATATATATATATATATACATATATATAACCATAAACAAGCGCACACATATTGTGTATGTATGTATGTATATATATAAAACGTGTGTGCAGAGAGAGAGAGAGAGAGAGAGAGAGAGAGAGAGAGAGAGAGAGAGAGAGAGAGAGAGAGAGAGAGAGAGAGAGAGAGAGAGTGAGGTGAACGTAAGCATCATACGTGGCTTGACATTCTTAGTATATGAAGGAAGGTAAACGGAAAGATTCTGATTGAGAAAGACAGGCGACAGAACAAAGCGAATCAGGACAATGTCAGTAAGATGAAAGTAATAAATTTAATCATATTTTTTAATTTATTCTGTTGTAGCTTATTGCATAATTCATACTTATCAAGTATCAACTGACACACACACATATACAGTATATATATATATATATATATATATATATATATATATATATATATATATATATATATATATATATATATATATAAACACATATGTATATGTATACATATATACAGCACTAAATACTGCCGATTATAGTCCAGTGTAGGATAAAGGCCTCTTACAAGTAATAATAATAATAATAATAATAATAATAATAATAATAATAATAATAATAATAATAATAATAATAATAATAATAATAATAATAATAATAATAATAACTTGTCTTTATTCGTGTTTGGGATCTGGCCAGTCTTCATCTCCACGCAAGCTAAACTGGATTGCTGATGGTGGGAGACTTTTTTTCTGATCGTTCACTGCATACCAGCCTATTATGGGTGTCCCTGACTATTACAGCTTTGCTGATCATGGCAATACACAAACCCTTTTACCACGTTAATGCATCCTCACTCAGAAAGGGAATATATATATATATATATATATATATATATATATATATATATATATATATATATATATATATATATATATATATATATATACAGTATATATATATATATATGTATATATATACACACAGTATATATATATGTATGTATATATATACATATATATACACAGTATATATATGTATGTATATATATACATACATATAATATATATATATACACATATATATCTATTTATATACATACATACATATATATATATATATATATATATATATATATATATATATATATATATATATACACATATACATTCCATTCATAACAATAATAAATGAATTGAATTACGCAAGTAATAACTAACATAAAAATCAGAACGAGGCCAGACACCCTGGGGAAATGAAACGTACGTCATGCATTTCCACTGTACCTGAAGAGCATGCAACATACATGACTTTCGAAGCAAGAGAGCTTTGGTAGTGGTTCTATAATTTAATTTTCGCTGGCCAGTTTGGATAAGTTCTTTCTAAAATATACATCCAGGCATCTCAATCTAATTTGGGACGTTTCTTTTTTTTTTCACTACCTCATGGATACAGGTGAATCCAAGGATAATAATCATCACTGCTGTAATAATAATGATGATAATAATAATAATAATAATAATAATAATAATAATAATAATAATAATAATAATAAATAATCATAATAATAAAAATAATCATAATAATAATAATAATAAAAATAATCATAATAATAATAATAATAATATTTTATTGAATAACAACAACAAAAACAACAACAACAATAATAATAATAATAATAATAATAATAATAATAATAATAATAATAATAATAATAATAATAATAATAATAATAATAATAATAATAATGTTTGATTGATGATAATAAATTGCTACCTCAGTTCAGTGGCATTAATCTAGTAATTAACCTTTTTTTATTGTTCTTATTACCTTTTTCTCTGCATTACTCTATTCCGCCCGTAATTGTTAAAGGGAAATACTTCATTATTTACACTTTTTGATAAAGGTAGTAGAGTCCAAAACTATTTATAATTTTCTTTATTCCGTAATAATTAAAGTACAGTACTGAATACAAAATAATAGTCTTTATCATGGGTGACTTTCACTATGGGTTTATGCAAAGAAAAGCACTCACTTTATCTTAGTATTTCATATATATACTATTCGAAAATCCTAAAAAATAGGTTAAAAAAAATCGTTCAACTCGACCGGTTTCGAGAAGTTATTCTGCTCATTTTCAAGAGTGAACTGTATTCAATACTTGTGCCTTAATTATGTGTACTGGTATATTTCTGATGAATACTTCTCATGAAGTATGGCCCTTTCACAGTAACAACACGATCATCATCATCTCTTACGCCTATTGACGCAAAGGACCTCGGTTAGAAAAATCTAACCGAGGTCCTTTGCGTCAATAGGCGTAAGAGATGATGATGATCGTGTTGTTAAATATGACTTCAGGCTCAGTGGCATTATCTCATAAGAAACTTCACTATTATTCTTATTATTTTCCTTTCATCAGTACTGATTTTACTTCAAACACCACAACAGGAATACAGATATATGAAGTCTGTAGGAGGTCCAGAAGATGGTGCAGAGGTCATTGATCCGGTTCTTGGCAGTCATAGTAGTGTAGTCTTATTTGCAACAACGTTTCGAGCAGTTCTGGCCAACGGCTTTGGACCGTCTCATGGACTTTCTAAAAAGGTTATTCCCTTTTTACCGTTTAAAGTAAAAGAAAATAAGCCAAGAACATGTGATTTTCCGTCCCCCAACTGATGATGAGGCACGCTCAGCTACTGGCAGAAGCAGTACTGATGAAAGGAAAATAAGAACTGTAGAGGAGGTTTATCATAAGATCAGTCCCATTGAAGCTGCAATAATTCTTAACGACACAATTGTAAATGAGGGTCTCCCCCATTCCTATTTCTATGATCATCATCATTACTTTAATTAAAATTGATTTTAAAAATATAAGATTTATTATAAACATTAATAAAATAAAACTCATTCACTTTTTAAGGTCGGAAAACTAATTACATAATATTACTAACTATTAAATAAATCTAAAATTCGTAGAATATGCTAGAATTACAGTATCTGCGTGACAAATGAAGAAAGAAAAATGAACATTTAAATTTTTAGCAGAAGAACGAAGTTGATTGAAAAAAATATATATATATAAAAATGAATATCATGTTTATCTTTTAAGATATTTTCTAGCATTAGATTGTAAGCGAAAGTGTGTAATCAAGTTTAGAGAGATGAACTTGACCTGCAAGAGATCATAATTATGTCTGTACATTGTTCTGAACCTCTCTCTCTCTCTCTCTCTCTCTCTCTCTCTCTCTCTCTCTCTCTCTCTATATATATATATATATATACACATATATATATACACATGCATATATACATATACATGTATATATATATATATATATATATATATATATATATATATATATATATATATACACACACACATATGTACATATACATGTATATATAGGCTATTATATAAATATATATACAGTCATATATATATATATATATATATATATATATATATATATATATATATATATATATATATATACATGTATATTCGTTTTAGCACTGTTAGGATAAAGGTAGTAGTGACGGAATTCTCAAAAGAAAAACAACTTATCAAACCCTCCTAAAATATATAAGAAAATCAAATCAAATCATCAACATACAATTCTCTCATATATACACATTTTAGATATTACGGATTAATTGAAAAAACACTTGGCTTCAGATAAATCATTAAATACCAATATAAACAAATGATAAGTCTGTATCGTAAACCAGTTATTAAATATCAAACCAAGTAAATTGCAATTAAATGAGGGAATTTAAAACTCCCCTCTAGGGGTTCATCATAAACCCAAAGTAATCAACATTTTTGTAAATATAAAATAAGAGATAACCTTATCTTAACTAATGGGTTTAAATTGTATGAAGGTAAAATGTTTAGGTTTCCATAAGCATTGTATATTAGTGAACTAAATAAAGCTTATTGTATGATTTTTGATAGATATCATAGCAAGATAAATAAGCAATTATTGACTACAATATAGAAGGGTAATCTCCGCAGGAGAACAAGAAAGAAAACAACTTTACAATATGTCAGATGTCTTCCTAGCTTGCCATATCATTTACTTTAAATTAAGAACTGCTTTTCTGGTCCCATACAGCATGGGAATCCTACTCTCTATAGAACCTTCACATTCATTTTATAGTATACATTCAAAGGCATTCAGCATTTCACACCGCTTAATGTTCGTTTACTGTCAGGTCCACATTATCAAAGCATTTAGAGAACAAGAAAGTCTACAGTTTCATGAGACCAACTGTACAAATCAAGCAAAAAAAAAAAAAAAAAAAAAAAAAAAAAACATATAAATTGGTAAAATTGAAAACACAATGCACCTCGCAGTTCCATTTGATAATATCTTTCTAAATATTCAAATTTAATATTCTAGGTATGATTCTTGACCGCAAGTATCCTTTTGAGATACACACCCGGTCATGTTTCAAAAAAAAAAAAAAAAAAAAAAAAAAAAAAAAAAAAAAAAAAAAAAAGCGAAATAACTAGATGTTTGAATATTTTTGTGATAAGATGTTTCAATTCTCTCATTATAATACTGTATCACGAATTCAATATTTTTTCCTGTCTGGTTAAAATTTTGCCATTTATTAAATTGTTCAGCTACTTTGTGCATGTTACCTAAACCTTTTCCTGCTTATGACAACCCTTTGTATTCAGATCCTCTCAAAACGTACCATCCATTGGGCAGAATTATAAACAGATCATTCTAACATTCCCGCCTCCATCATGAGTCTCAATGCTAAAAAGTATTCAAGAGGTTTTCCTCCAGATCATAATTATTACTATTATTACTTCCTGAGCTATAACCCTAATTGAAAAAGCAGGATGTTATAAGGCCCAAGGGCTCCAACAAGGAAAATAGCCCAGTGAGGAAAGGAATAAGGAAATAAATAAACTACAAGAGAAGTAATTAACAACTAAAATAAAATATTTTAAGAACATTAACAACATTAAAATGAACATTTCATATATAAACTATATAAACTTACAGAAACAAGACAAAAATAAAAGAAAATAGTGTGCCTGAGTGTATCCTCAAGCAAGAAAATTCTACCCCAATACAGTGGAAGACCATGGTACAGAGGCTATGACATTATTATTATTATTATGGTTATTATTA
>NC_090754.1:73093408-73095908 GCF_036898095.1 Palaemon carinicauda
ATACTTTTGTTATACATGAAATGCAAAACTGAAGGCCACTGATGAAGATTTTTATGTAAAGGTAGCCACTGAAAGAATCTTTGTGAGCAAATCGCAACAAAATTGGCGTTCATACAATTACTCCCTCGACCAGTGGAAAATCTAAAGAATGATTTAAGCAACTCAAGATTTGCTCCGAGGGTGGTAGTAGTAGTAGTAGTAGTAGTAGTAGTAGTAGTAGTAGTAGTAGTAGTAGTAGTAGTAGTAGTAATAATAATAATAAAAACCACTTTCAAGACGGGATGAATACAAGAGGATCTGAATGTTTGCCTCCCTCCCTTCTTACAAATTCCCTGTGTGTTAAGCTGTCTCAGAGGGACGTTGCCTCTGCGATAAAGCCATTGTTTATCTTATTTCGCCAAGTTCAACCATCCAAAATGGTCAGAAAGTGGAGTGTGTAGGGATATGGTAATATACTCCACGAGGTCTTTCGCTCGAGAGAGAGAGAGAGAGAGAGAGAGAGAGAGAGAGAGAGAGAGAGAGAATCATCCGCTACTGGTATGTGTATGACCAACCTAATATATATATATATATATATATATATATATATATATATATATATATATATATATATATATATATATATATATATATATATATATTTATATATATATATATATATATATATATAAATATATATATAAATATATATATATATAAATACATATATATGTATACATATATTACATTTCTAAAAACTAAAATAACTCAAATCACCAACCGTATACCACTATTACAACACTGGGAAATCTTCTTAATTATTATAATTATTATAAATTGAATTATTCAAACTTGTTTTTCCTGCATTTCTTCACCTGGCAAAGAAATAATGCAAGTGAATCTTCATGAATGAACAAAGCATTGTTCCCTCTGGTGAGTCCATCTTTTCTAATGTTCAATATACTCCCAGATTGGATTCAGAACATCCACCATCATCATCATCATCTCCTCTTCGGCCTATTGACGCAAAGAGCCTCAGAGGATTCATTGGCTAGATTTATCATAGGATAGACAGTTCCAGTGCCTATTTAACTAAGGCAAGTGACTCATGCCAATCCATATTAATTCTAATAAGATCGTCCGCCAGGCATCGAGGGTATAAGCCAAAGAGACAGCTTGTCTATCGCCTTAAACACAATCCGTCATCATGCTGCCAGTGACTTCTTCGACATTTAGGGGGGGGGGGGGGGGGCATTTCCTCCACACCCAAAGTTCTCGTTACTCCACCAGGTTGCTCATACTCTTATATAACCGTTGGCAAACATGGGTTGCTAAGATGTACCGCTTAAAGTTAAAGTTAAAGTTGTATGGTTTCAGTTCCAGTTTCATCAATACAGAAGGTCACCAGAACGTCAGCCGGGCAAGCCCAACCCCACACTGTGTTGCCCAACCACAGCAGTGGCCTCCCCAGTAAACCGCTTAAACTCACGGTCCTGTGGGGGGATCGATCTGCTGCCATGCGAATGCTAGACGAACGCGTTATCACTGGACTAGCCAGGAGGCTTAGCACGTAAATATACCACTAACAAATTCTATCCAAGTACAGGATCTTCAGAATCAGTTCCTCCTGATTTTTATAACCTCAATTACCAGCAATTCCGACAGAAGTAACGAATTGGGTCTTATATCAATTTGTCCTATATTTTTATTACTTTAGAATTGTTGATTTTTTTTTTTAAATTTAAAAGGCCATAAAACCACCAGTGCCACTATTCCAACATTGGGGAATTTTCTTTAGGGGGCACAGCATATTAGAAGTCAAACTTGTTTCTTCTGCATTTGTACACCTAACAAAGAAACAGTACAAGTGAATCTTCATCAAGGACCAATAAAAAAGAATGTCATAGATTGAGGAAGAATTTCTGTCAAATACAACACGTACGCATTGTTAAATTAAAACATGTTTCACTATATCCGTAAGTTATCCAACTACAGATAGAAATTATTTTTTAAAGAAGAGATAAATGATTGCTTAGAACACCTAAATGCGGTGGTTACTAAAATTGTGATATTTAATGATATCGGAGTTAACGACCATTGATGGATGGGCCACCCCAAAACTTTAAATAAATCAATCAGTCTTGCTGGATAATTACGTAAAATCTTTTCAATTTTGTGTCGAATATTCCTCTCGACTCGTATTATTATCATTATTATTACTAGCCAAGCTACAACCCTAGTTGGAAAAGCAAGATGCTATAAGCCCAAGGGCTCCAATAAGGAAAAATAACCCAGTGAGGAAAGAAAATAAGGAAATAAATAAATTATGGGAACAAATTAACAATAAATCATTCTAAAAACAGTAACAACGTCAAAATAGATATATCATATATAAACTATGAAAAAGACTCATGTCAGCCTGGTCAGCATAAAAACATTTACTCCAACTTTCAACGTTTTAAGTTTTACTGCTTCAACTACCCGATTAGGAAGATCATTCCACAACTTGGTAACAGCTGGA
>NC_090754.1:73100908-73105908 GCF_036898095.1 Palaemon carinicauda
ATTATAACTCATCAAGAGTATTACTCATTTGTAATCAGTATCAATAAACATTTGTAAAACATCATTATGGTACCTTATTTACTCATCAATATTATCATGATAAATCATTGTTAATTAATGGCACCAAAAGAAATATTTCTCACCTTCTTCATAAAAATAATGAGTAAAATCAAAAACTCAAATATATCAATGTCTTAAATCATGAAACATCATAATCATTTCATAATAAAGAAACATATTCAATACATAACAAAATCATGTTTATAAATTTGAATCTTATTTGCACCTTGTCTGCGTATCATTTTTATCTGAAGAACTTCAATTCTCAACTATATATATATTGCATTCAGAAGGGTATTCATAAAATTCAAGTGACAGGAACTTACATTTCAATGTTAAAACTTTTCTTTAAAGAAATCAATTGCAGACTGTCTCAATTAAAACTCCTTATTTATCCTTTCTTCAAGGATTCATCTACTACACAGGCATAAAAATCAATTCGTGTGTTTCCACACACACTCTTTTTTTTTAACTTCAAAATGAAAGGTTTAATTATTGTAATTCACCATACGTACTTAATTGTTCACCATTACCTGCATAATTATTATGGGTCTAAAATATCCCTTTGAGACATTCAACTTCAAAGTTCATTATTGGTGCACATCTTATCTTTTAATCACTTAAATCTTTCTTTCTTCATAATTATTTAAGTTAACTTAAACATCATCAAAACATAATAAAATTCATTGTATACATGCATGTTTATCATTGTTACACGTGTTACACTACAAAAAAATATCAATCAATGCATCGCCTATAAAATGCAATAATAATTCTTTTGCTCTAACGGCATCATTATTTATTCAAACTTGCAAACAAAATCAATACATTTGTAAATATTCAATCACCTATGGGTTCATATTTCACCTGTCTTCATTACCCATAACTTTATCAAAAACTTTTCATCTTAGTTTGCAACTCAATATTCTCTGTGGTCCCTTAATTAATTGTTTGGAGACATTTATGATTTGGACCTTCTTTGTTGATTACGGAATACATATTCAAATCCTAGGATAACACACTTTACATAATTAAAGATTTCACTCATTTGTTACCCTCAATATTTGTATGAGTGCCCAGATATTTTTATTTCATTTCCCAAGGAGTTTAGTAGTCTTTCTTAAATCTACCTAACAAAAAAAAATCTGTTTCCCATATACCGAGTTATTTCAAAGTAAATTTGTTCTCTTTAAGTAATTGTTATTAGTCTTCTATGTTGGTCTATATATAGTTCGCAGGACATCCTCAACCCCTTGCTATTATTTTATTTGCCCCTTTTTTTTTTTCTCTATTTTAACTTGACTTATCATGGCTTATTTCACCCTTCTTACTACAAGAAAAATATTGCACAGTTTTCATTAATCTCTAATAACTTCGGGAGCTTTGCCCAAGAGAATATCTATAGACATGAATGTCTAGTTATTTATCCTGGTCTCAAATTATTCTGTTACAGGCTCATCAACCATTTCTTTGTTAAATCAAATTCTATGTAGACCAGTATGTTTTTATCATTTGTCAAGTTCTGGGAACAGAGTCCCTGGTAGTCCGTTGGTACCACCACTATGGGATTGAGAAAATGCAATTGTAATTTCTAAAGGATTCTTACCCTTATATGACCTTTATACTTCTTATACGTAGGCTTTAATTTTACGATCTCAAACATCTATCTTAGGTCAAAAATTTATTTCATCATTAAATGCAGTCTTTGATTACTGGATGTCCTACTAACTTGAGCATGAGTTTTTGTTAGTATTTTGTTAGTATGTCAGGAATTTCTATTCATGAACAAGTATTTCTCCCTATTCTTTGTATGTATTCCTTTAAGCAATATGCCATCCTGTTATATGATTCCTATTTTTGGGAGTAATTCATCTACATCATTCCTATTAACCTTTGGTTTCTCTTGTTCTATTTTAATTCTTCCTATTTCTAGGTCTCCTGCCTGACAACTGAAACAAAATATTGGTAGTTATATTTCCTTTTAACATCTTCCTGTCCTTTTAAATAATCTTTATTTTATCATCATAAACCTACCAATAAAGTGATTTATCCTGGACAAACATCCAGTACTTTAAGGCTCCTAAGATTCCTTTTATTCTTTCATCCACAATAGTCCTTCTTGGACTGTAAAATCACAATCATTCTTACGAGCAATAAGCACATATACTCTATGCCCTAAACAAATTTTTAAACTTCTCTAGACCATTATTTGGATAATCTATCCTACTCGGTTATTTTCATTTAATTTAAGACTACTCTCATGATACATTACCCTTCTTCGGGTTTTACCTTTTTAATGAGACATTTCTTTTTATATTTATGAGGCTTCACACTTATTTTTTATAACTCCTGGGTAAGAGATCGGGTTAAGGTAATGTAGGATCAAAATTCATTTCTCTTCATTATTTATAGCCTTCTATTTCATTTGCACACTACATATTTTTTAGGTTAACGTTATTTTAAGGCTTGGGTAATTTAGCAAATACTGCTTATTATCCCTAAGATCCTATCATTCCAAAAAAAATCTTTTACATCTGTCAAATCTTAGTGGAGCAGGATTTCCACTTTAACCCTTATTTCTCTACATATCTTAAATTTATCTACTCTGTTTACTTACCCTATTCAAATCTAGGGATGGGTCACTCTTTAATCTGGTTCTTTATCCTGCTATTCTCCCTATTCTAGACTAGTTCTATTGTTCTTATGGCTCTATATTCTTACTAAACTTAGTAACATCATTCTATAGGCTTATTCTTTCTGTCTCCAAATTTAGATCATCATTCTGTCAATAGTTAGAGGAGCTGAGTGAGCCCGTCGACTTCACTCTAATTTTTAACATTCTTCAAAATGCTAATAGCCGTGAATGGCTTGTATTATTTGACCATGGTACTTACAATATTCTCTATGTATTTTACTCCTCAATAATCGAGCCAAACATTATTTATTTATCGGGATAGACATGTCATTTATATTCTACTTATGATGATCTACTAGTCTATCTTCTATCTTCATTGGGTAATATATCTCGGGAGATTTATAAGGAGTCTTATTGATTCATTTTAACACTTACCGTGTTCGTTATGGGGCGTTGGCTGATAGGTAATATTTCATGATTCATACCGGTATTTAAAAAGTTTTAATAAGTTTTTGACAGTTTCTCTGGGCAGGTTCTGGCGCCGATGTTTCTATTCTTTTCTGCCTAACCTATCGCCTGAAATGGCTAATCTCTGCCTATTTCTCATCTATCCCTATTTCTATGCTCCTTATGGTAAATTTTTTGCCCCTTTCTGATTACCTAACTGTAATCTCTACTCCTTTATTTTAGAAGTCATTACCCGCCATTCAGATGAGTTATTTTATCCGGAGTAGTATTAATTAATTAGTGTGCTTGTATTTTCCTTCATCTGAACTGCATTTTTGTCTCTTTTGACAGACTCTGGCATCCTATTTTTAGTTAACCTATCTTCTTTATCTCTGCGGGTTATTTTTATTTAGGCATCATTATGACTTCTCTAGCTAAATTCTAGCTTTTTATATTTTCAGTACTGATCAGACTTTATTTATTTAATAGCATCATAGCTCATTTATTATTCATATGCCTATATCTTCATCTTAAATCTTTGTGCCTAACAACAACATATTTCTTTTAATTCTATAAGCCTATAGCTTCAATTGCCTATGACATTTATTTCTTGGAATTCCCTCTTACTTAGGCTATTCTATTTTATTCACTATATTTATGTCGACATTCTATTTTATTTATATGGCGCCTGTCACATATTGACAAGGAGTATATCTATTCTTGGCTACTCTTCCTATTTCTCAACTTTATTTCTCCTTGTCTTTTTAATCAATTTCCATTTCCCTTTCTTAGTCTGGAGTCTGTTTCTCATGTCAAATTCGTCTCCTACAAAGTGGCCAGTTTTGTAAAAGACTTGTCTTTGACAAGTAGAATCATACCCTGACTATCTAACTTTTTTCTTTTCTTTATTTTAAGCCTGTACTTCTCACAAATAAATTCATACTTCATCTTTGTATCGTTTTTGAACGATATCTTCAGGCTCTATTGGGAAATGTTAAAAAAAAAATGACATCTTTATTCATCATTTGGCACATTTTGGCATTTAATTCTCTACCTAACCTGACGGTTCATACCCCTTGATTTTTACTTGTTTGCATTTCATTTCTGCATATCATTTTATTTTCACCCTTAAAATTTGGAAGCAGGTATTTCTCAATATTCTATCACTGTATTGCATCCTAGTATATCAACTATATTTGCCAGAGTCTCTATAAGATAAAATAGTCACTTGCAACGTGGATGTACCTCCGCTACATATGCCTATCTTTCCTATATAAAATTTTTCGTCTTCCTGACTTCCTTTCTATCCAGCTAACTATTTTTAATTCGTTTCTTTTTCACTATTTGGAGGATTTGTATTTCACTTTCTTTGTGCCGGAGGGTTTTCTGAGAAGTGTCTTTGTTTAATTTCATGATGGGGTTCTTTATCTCTGTGCCTGCCTTTCTCCCTTTATGTTTTCCCTTTTTCATTATTTTACCTAATTTCTATCCCCTTTTATGTAATCTTTCCCTAGACCTAAATGTGTCATCTTTATTTCTTTAAACTGTCTTTGACCTAAATTTCTGCCCATTATTCTATTTAACTCTAGGGTAATTTTTTTTTTTTTTTTTTTTTTTGTGCGCCTCGTTCCAGTCTGCTGTTCTAACTTCCCTGCATCTATTTAAATTACTCAAATTTCTCTGGTAGGATTTTGTGGCTATTAGTCCCTTAGGATTTTTCTTCCTGATTTCCTATCATTTTGCTATTTTCCCTTTTCTTTTTGTAAAACTCATATCTAGGATGCTATTTTTCACATATTTTAATGCCTCATTTATTTCTATATATAGGGAATTATCATTAGCAATAACTTACCGTTAG
>NC_090754.1:73123408-73125908 GCF_036898095.1 Palaemon carinicauda
AGTTGGCCTTTTTTCATTTAGAAAACCTGGCAACACTGCTCAAGGCTGAGCAGTAGCCTTTGACCGCTGAGACCGAGAGGCGGTAGACGAGGAAATCAGAGATTAATTGGATTAATAATTTTCATAATTATTAAAATTATCGTTATTGAAATTATTAAAATTATTATTATTGTTAAAATTATTACTTTTGACATTTTTGGAATTAATAATTTTAAAAATTTGGATATTGATAATAAAAATAGTTTAATAAATAATAATACTTTTAATAAGACTAGAGAACAAATAGAAAATAAAGCAGAAAAAATACTATCCGACTTCTATAACATGGGTTTTATACAAGAGCTCTGTTCCCCTCTTACCCACGTTTATTATTATTATTATTATTATTATTATTATTATTACTATTATTATTATTATTATTATTATTATTATTATTATTATTATTATTATTATTATTATTATTATTATTATTATTATTATTATTATTATTATCATTATTATTTTTATTATTATTATTATGATTATTACTATTAATATTATTACAAGCTACCTTACAACCCTAGCTAGAAAAGCAAGATGCTATACGCCAAAGGGCTCCAACAAGGAAAAACAGCCCAGTGAGGAAAGGACACAAGGAAATAAATAAACTACAAGAGAACCAATGAACAATCAAAATAAAATATTTAAAGAACAGTAACAATATTAAATTATATCTTTCATATATAAACCATAAAAACTGAAAAAAAATAATAAACTGCTTCACCAGTTTCATTAAATTTTGAATTTCTTGACATCAAAATCCTGTCAGTCAAGATCTGCTTGCAATAGGTTTCTGCCCCGCCACTACCATGCTTGGTGAACCATTATAACAGGGCTAACCTAAATGTCTTCATTTACCTCTCAGTGATTGACGATTGTGACATCAATATTATCATTAATGGTCCTGACGTGACCATAGTTGGATAAAAGAACAAAGTAAAAAATAAACTGTAAAAGAGAAATAAATTGAATGATGCAGATAGAGGTATATAGCAATGCTAAACGAATACGTGATATAATAATAATAATAATAATAATAATAATAATAATAATAATAATAATAATAATAATAATAATAATAATAATAATACCTTCAAATTAACTTGTTTCTTCCAAGCAGTTTCATGTTTAACAGTGTTGTTTACCTTAGGTTATATATTGGCCTTTGGACTCGAAATGTGCCATGCTAATGTTAATAGATTCCATTTATAACAAGAATTTTAAGTGTTCGATATAAATGATTAAAATACCAAATAGAATTCTACACAAGAAGAAAACAACAAGTTTTCAAGGAAAAGACCACTCAAGTTACGACCAATATCATTCTTCAAAGAATTTATCTTAAAAGGTAAAAGGTGAAGGTGTCTGGTTTCAATTCCAGTTCCAGCACAATAGATACTCACCAGAACGTCAGCCTGGAATATCCACACTGTGGTGCCCAACCTCAGCAGTGGCTTCCCCAGTATATAGCTTAAACTCACGGTCCCGGACTGGGATCCATCTGCTGCCACGCGAATGTAAGGCGATCACGTCACCACTGTACTAGCCAGGAGGTATAATTTTCTAAATAATTTTCTAAATAATATATCTGATCATACGTTCATACTAAAGCAAATAAAAAACCTTAAATTAACCATATTTTTAAAGGCAAAATCCCAACCCTGATAATATCTACAATAAAGGTAGGAATAAAACTGGGATAACAGCCACAATAATATTCAATAATAAAAAAAAAAAAAAATTGCTCAGTCATTGACAACGATAATTACTGCAACGTTAAATACGACAATATTCGATATATTTTTTCTCAACGCATAACTGCTCAGAAAGTTAGCGGAGCTTGGCTCTATCAGGAGGATCCAATGAATATTTTGTTAGTCCTTTTTCATAAACAAGACAATTTTCATGAATAATAGAATTTTCATAAACAAGAGAATTTTCATAAGAAAGAGAATTTTCATAGAGAAGAAAATTTTCATAAACAAGATTATTTTCATAAAAAAGACAATTTTCATAAAAAAAAAAATCATAAACAGGAGATTTTTCATAAACAAGAGAATTATCATAAAAAAAAAATTCATAAAGAGAATTTTCATAAACAAGAGAATTTTCATAAATGAAAGAATTTTCATATACAAGAGAACGCCCAATTAGGCTTTTGATGGGCATACCCAGGTAAGATCTAAGTGGAACGCTTATTGCGAAGGGCTATCACCTCCCCTCAGAGGGAAATACTTCCCTCAGCGGCGATATTAATCATGACTGGTGGAGAGTGAAGCCCTTCCCGCTTCCGAGAGGACATGTTATTAATATCATTATCATTAATATTCATCAAACTGCAGATTCCTACATGCCTTTGAACCCCAATATGGAATGCTGTCCGGTTTTAAAGTTTAAAGGCCACTCATGAATGGCAGAGGCAAGGGACAGTGGCATTACCCTAGGAAGCAGGACAATGCCC
>NC_090754.1:73130908-73133408 GCF_036898095.1 Palaemon carinicauda
TCATAAGGATAGTGAGGTTGAGGGCACTACTAAAAACTATCGAGCTTGAGCGGGTCTTGAACTCCCGTCCAACAGATAGCAAGGTAGGGACGTTTCCAATAAGCTATTATTCTAATAGGAACTAGAGTAGCCATATCGTAAACCGGTAATATTACAAAAGGATGAAATGGTAAACCTTGCCCTTCAGGACGTTACAGAAATTTTAAAGTAATTTTTTATTTATATATGCCAATATTCTATTTCATTTCCGCAGTTAATATTCTTAAAGTTTTATGAAAGCAATATCCTCGCCTATGCCCCAACAATGCTCTCGAAACTAGATAAGCATTGAAATTCATGAATAATGAATTTAAATAAGTTCATGACTATGCGTTGAGTTTTATCAAAATGCCTCAGTGAAATTCAATCTCTAGAGAAGAAAAAAAAAATTATGACTGAATGTATGTTTTATCAATTTTGACAATCAGCTTCTAAAACCAATAATAATACGAATAAAACAGAATATAATTCGGAAAAATAACTGTTTCTCCGAGTGGGGAATATCTCAAGGAATTTAATCTGAACTTCAATACCAATTTCGAATTTGAGAATTTCTACTTCAACAATAAAACCCAACATAAAAACATTCCATTATACTTGCCTCAAAATATATAAAATATTTATAAACTATATAAAAAATACACGCAAAAATCTAAAAATCCGTAGGCAAAAAATAAATCATTAAAGCAAAACAATAAAATTCTTTATCTAAATTTATTTCTTAAGTAGAATTAATCAAATAATAAAAAGGAAATTATAAATAAAATAAATAAAATAAATTGTACAGAACATTCATAAAACTCTTCTTGTGTTGTGTAACTAATGATATACATTAGCCTTTAATTTTCTGGACTTATGAAATTATATATTTATAATTAACCCAAAATAGTTATTTAATCTGGACCATCAAATTTATGACTCAAAACTCTTTATTACTTTTTATAAAAAAGTTCTTATTGTTTACTACTAGCTAAGCTACAACACTAGTTGGAAAAGTAGAATGCTGTAAGCACAAGGGCTCCAACAGAGAAAAATAGCCCAGTGACGAAAGGAAATTAGAAAATAAACTATATGAGAAGTTATAAACAACAAATATAAAATAACTTAAAATCAACAACGTTAGAATAGATATATCATATAAAAAATAGGAAGAAAGACTTATGTCAGCAAGTTCAGCATAAGACTGGAATAAATCTTCTGAAATAACAAGTAGTATTGAGCCTTGTGATGGAGAAGGCAAGACTGTTAGAACTAATTGCATACCGAGTACTACGAACAGGATGGTACAGTCTGGGAAGATCTGAATGCAAAAGATGGTCAGAATTATGAAAAATATTTATGCAACATCTGAACGACGGTGCCAGAGTTTAATATCTAGATTACGAGTAAAAAATAATATGATGGACAGCAAGTTCCTGTCCAACAAATTAAGATGAGAATCAGTACTTGAAGACCAGACAGGAGAACAATCCTCGAAACAAGGTAGAATGAAAGAATTAACACATTTGTTTTTCGGTAGGATATTGTGCGAGCGGGCAATTAGGTTGTAATTGAGAGGTGAGGTGAATGCAACTAATCTTTATTAAACAATCATCGAGTTTATATCATTATTATTTTTATTATTATTATTATTATTATCATTATTATTATTATCATTATTATTATTATTTTTATTATTATTATTATTATTATTATTATTATTATTATCATTATTATTATTATTTTTATTATTATTATTATTATTATTATCATTATTATTATTATTATTATTATTATTATTACTTGCTAAGCTACAACCCTAGTTGGGAAACCAGAATGCTATAAGCCCAGGGGCCGAACAGGGAAAATAGCCCAGTGAGGAGAGGAAAGAAGGAAAAATAAAATATTTTAAGAAGAGTAACAACATTAAAATAAATATTTTCTATATAATCTATAAAAACTTTAACAAAACAAGAGAAAGAGAAATCAGATAGAATAGTGTGACTGAGTGTACCCTTAAGTAAGAGAACTCTAACCCAAGAGTGGTAGACCGTGTTACAGAGGCTATGGCACTACCCAAGACTAGAGAAAAATGGTTTGATTTTGGAGTGTATTTCTCCTAGAAGAGCTGCTTCCTATAACTAAAGAGTCTATACTTCTCGTTAGTTCCCCGAAACAACCTCTCGCTTAGCATATTAACTATTAAGCTAATGAGATTGGTTTAAAAACATTAGTAAAATGTCTGATTAATGTCTTTGATCTTAATATAACATAAGTGCCCTCCTAAACATATATCTGTTTCATTCCTCCCTTCCCTTCCTAGCAAACACTAGGGAAGGGAAGAACGAGTGATAAGATAAAAAATCAAAACCAGTACTATGTACAAGTATGTATGAAATGTGTTGTCTCAAAACTTCGATCATGGAAAATGTTTGAGGGTCTTTTAGCAGAGACGTCAAAGTGCTAATCATATGAATGTATG
>NC_090754.1:73135908-73140908 GCF_036898095.1 Palaemon carinicauda
TCGTTAAATTTTCGTTTAAGTTTGTCAGGAATTGTTACCAGTTTTCCAACATTCTTATAATGTATTGCATGATTTTTCTGTTTCATATATTTAGGAATTCTCTTTATTATTATTATTATTATTATTGTTGTTGTTGTTTTTGTTGTTGTTGTTGCTGCTGCTGTTATTATTATTATTATCATTATTATTATTATTATTTTTACAATTATTATTATTAATATTATCATTATCATTATTATTATTATTATTATTATCATTACCAGATACTCTACAACCCTAATTGGAAAAGCAGGATGCCACACGCCCAAGGGCTCTAACAGGGAAAAATAGCTCAGTGAGGAAAGGCAATAAGGAAATAAATAAACTATAAAAGAAGTAATTAATAATTTAAATAGAATATTTCAAGGATAGTAACATCAAAATAAATCGTTTATAATCTACTGACTCTCCCATAAAGACATTGTTACATGTTACACATGGTAGTTACCTCCTCCAACGAAGTTGGAAGGAGCGTTATGTTTTCGCTCCTGTTTGTGTGTGTGTTTTCTTTATGAACAGCTTTCTAGCCACAGTTTTAATCGTAGAGTAATGACACTTACAGGGATAAACTGTTATGTAAAAAAGCTGGAAATGATTAAATTTTGGGAGGTCAAGGTCACGGTCAAGCAATATGTCCAATTCACTTAATCACCATAAGTTTGGACATCGTTGTCACAGAGACTTCAAACTTAGTTTATATTTGATTGTATGAAAATCCACGCCTATTAATACATCTTAAGGCCAAAGGTCAAGGTCAAGGTCTCCAAAAAGTTGAGAAATAAGCTGCCGCTGCGGAGGTCTGCGTTCTACTGAGTGGCCCACTAGTTTACACATGAGTTATCAGGATATATTTTTTTTTCGAATTTAGGCAACATTTACTTTCAGCAAGCAAGTTATTTTCGTTCATACAAAATATTTTGCAATTTTTCAGGAAGGTGCCAAGCAACGTGACGTCTTGGCCTGTCTTGGGAATGACAAGAAGACATCCATCATCCTTGCGAAACGTTGTGTTTTTTTTTTTTTTTTTCCATACTATGTTTTTCTTGCTTCAAGATGTGACCTCTCAAATAAAATCAAGGACTATACCCTTGTTTAAACATACCCTTTGGAATGATTAATTTCATTTTCAATAAATTAATAGTCATAAATATAATTCCTACAAAAAATAGATTTGAAATGATTCTTAATTTTGTAGCTTTTGTGTTGTTGAATGGTTTTATCAGATAAGGAAAGCACAAAATACAAAGAACAGTTTGACAAAAGAAGCATCAAGTCAACATGAAGCTCATGAACTCTCTCTCTCTCTCTCTCTCTCTCTCTCTCTCTCTCTCTCTTCTCTCTCTCCTCTCTCTCTCTCTCTCTCTCTCTCCCTTTAAACCCAAAATCGTCCAATCCTTCCCCTCAAACAGTCCTCCTAACCCAGGAGCAGGAATAAGCCATTATGCTTAGAACTACTTTTTTTTCTCCTACTCCAGTTCTTCTCTCCTCTCCCAGTCTCTTCTACTTCTTGGGACTCACTGACATACCACTATTCTCTACTACTAATACCTTTTACTTCGGACCTGAACTGGACCGGGTTTGAGAGCTCAAAGGACGAGCCAATACCATCTAAGCTCTTTGGGCTGAGCAAAATCATGCTGTTCTATGGGCAGAACAGCACCCTATTCACAAAAATTTAGTTTGACTTAGGGGCCCAGGCATCTTGTCAAAGGGGTCTCGTCCCACACTTCACCTACGGACTGATGTCATATGAGTACCAACACTGTACCCCTATTGTAAGTGTATATGGCTCTTGTTGAAATAAAGCTTATTTCTATTATTATCATTAATATGAAGTATGATAAATTCACCCATACACATAAAGCAACGGTTTAAAACTGCATGCAATGGAAGCCTTAAAATGCAATAAAATAAATGGTATCTGGATCCAACAGAAAATTTATAAAATCCTTCTGATGTTCATTTTCCTTAAACTTCATTCCCTTTCCAATGAAATTGACTGGAAATTTATAGGCCACTAATGAGTGGCTTCCTTTTAATTAAGAGAAGAGAACTTTTCTTTTTTACTTCTTTTTTCATAATCCCCCAAGAACTTCTAATTTGAGTCGAGTCATGAAACTGAAAAAGCCCCATTTGGTAATTGGCAACAAGTCGATTTTTCAACCTCTTCGTCAATGGTACCAAAACTCAAACAAATACCGTTGTTCCTGTCTTTAACTGAAATCTAAATTTGAAACGAATTAGTTTAGGTTAATATTAACACAGCTACGACGGATTCCAAGAAATAAATCCAGAAATAACCAATAAAATATTAATAATAGTTCTGTATTTGGTCGTCAACCTACCAATGCCGGGTCCGTCAAAACTAGCTTCACTGTTCCTTTATTCAGGCATATGATCACAAAGTTGCTCATCCTATTAGACTCCTTACAAATATCAAGAATAAACTTCCAAAAATAGAAAAAATATAAACAGATAATTTTGGTAATAGAAGAACTCCGAATATACCGAAGCCAAATGTATTCTGGAAAAAACAATTTAGACGACACAGGAGAAGTCTGGTACGAACTGCTTCTGGATTTCGATCACTATCTCCAGGTTGAATAAGAATTGAAAACAATAATAAGGTTTTATCATACTTTAAAACATGAAAATAGCGTTAACGAAAAAAATATCCATATGACTTTAAACAGAGAAAAAAAAATGAAACTAAGAGATAAAATGTCCGATAAAATTGATCAGCATGACAGATCCGACACACAATGCAAGGTTAGTACTGTGACGATCCGAGAGAAGGTTGTGACTCAAAGGCAGGATGAAAGCAACTGAGTAGTTTTATTATAGAACACTCGCCTTTATATACAAAAACTCAATGGAACAGGAAATTTCCTGTTTAACCGGTTAACAGTTAACGGTGAGAAAAACAGGCATGTTTATTCAGGTTCTTTTTAGTGCGAGGGGAGAGCGAAGATACAAGCATAATATATACACAAAATGAAATGTTACTATGTACGATCGTGTGACACACAGTTGGTACAATACCCACCAGGATAGCCTTTTCAACTGCAGGAGGGACAGTAGTAATGGTTGTGAATATGAATACCATGGAGAATGATATAGGAACAGATGGAAAAATGCAACTTGTTGATAAACCAACAAAAATCCTTGGCCCACAATTTGACAAAGATGAAGAGAAAACTGATAGAATAATGTATCTGAGTGTACCCTCAAGCAAAAACTCTAATCCATGACAGTGAAAGAATATGGTACAGAGGCTATGACACTATCCAAGACTAGAGAACATTAGCATGATTTCAGCATCCTTCTCGCAGCTAAAGGTATTTTTAGCTTTATTTCATAAGCAGGTCTTCTGAAAGATATTAAAGTTTTAAAATGATACCTTTGCTTTTATGGTTTTAATTGAATATTCTTTTATTGTTTATTTATAATGAATGATATCGGCGTCAATGACCTTAGATGTCAGGATGCCAGAAAACCTCAAATCAATCAATCAATCAATCTTCCAGAGAAACTTCTTACCATACCTGAAGAGTCTTCTACTCATATTGAGTCGTAATTATTCACTGAACATCTGCAAAAGTTAACCACTTAGAATAGAGTAGTGTTTTGGTTTGACAGGTGTTGTCAGAAGTAGGGACAGAGGAGAATATGTAAAGAATAGGACAGATTACGATTCGGTTACGTGCAGGCAAAGGGAAGAAATTTGTCAACCAGAGAGGGATCCAATATTGTACAGTACCATCTGGTAACCCAAAGAACCAAATAACTCTCTAGCTGTACTATCTCAACTGATGGTTTGGTGTCTTGGCTAACTGATTATCTAAATGTTATCAAGGAAAAGATTAAATAAACGTCAGGCTAGTATTCCTAACATATAAAAGCTCCAAAAGACCCGAAATTATATGTCCCAAAACTAAAAAAAAAATATACTAAACCTTCATCCATGAATTATTATTATTATTACTATTAAAATTATTATCATAATTATAATAATAATAACAATAATAATAATTATAAATAACCATTATAATTATAATTATAATTATAATCATGAATTATTATCATTATTACTATTTTTAGCATTATTATAATTATAATTATTATTATCATCATTATTGTTATAATTATAATTACAATTATTATAATAATTATCATTATTATTATTATAATCATTATTATTATAATAATAATTATCATAATTATGACAATGACAATGACAATTATAATTACAATTATTATCATTATTATAATTATAATTATACTTATAATTATAATTATTATAATATTAATAATAATAATAATAATAATAATTATTATTATTATTATTATTATTGTAATTGTTATTGTTATTATTACTACTTCTACTGCTACTATTACTACTATTATTATTATTACTATTATAATTATTATCATTATTAATTATTATAATTATTATTATAATTACTATTATAATTATTATTATTATTATTATTATTATTAAAATTATTATCATAATTATAATTATAATTATAATAATAATAACAATAATAATAATAATAAATAGCCATTATAATTATAATTATAATCATAAGCTATTATTATTACTATTTTTAGCATTATTATAATTATAATTATTATTATTATCATAATTATTATTATTATCATTATTGTTATAATTATAATTACAATTATTATAATCATTATCATTAGTATTATTATAATTATCATTATTATTATAATAATAATAATAAATAATTATTATAATTATGACAATGACAATAACAATTATAATCAAAATTATTATCATTATTATATTTATAATTATACTTATAATTATAATTACAACTATAATTATTATAATATTAATAATAATAATAATAAAAATAATAATAATTATTATTATTATTATTATTATTATTATTATTGTAATTGTTATTGTTATTATTACTATTACTACTGCT
>NC_090754.1:73145908-73147723 GCF_036898095.1 Palaemon carinicauda
TTTCAAGAGGAAACAGAAGACTTTCTTATTTCATGAGTTTTGACAGCGACGATTTAACAGTAAATGAACAATATGTGATATAAAATGTTAAATACTTTGAACGAACAAGGTAAAACGACAGTGGAGGTCCTGTAAAGAGTGGGGTTCCCCTGCTGTATGGGACCGGAAAAGCAACCATCAAAGTAAGTAAAGCAAGAAAGTAAGTCAGTCAGTCAGTCAGTCACAATGCCAAAATACTGAATTGTAAAGCTGAACGTTTTCTTTTATTCTAGAGACTACATGCTGCATTAATTTTGAGTTCACGCTCGTTTAAATTCATACGAAACTGTAAAGTCAAATTCAAAAGATGAACGTTTACTTCTTAAACAAAAATATTTAAAATCCAGGATTTAGTTACATATCTAAAGGTTTAAAGGGCACTCATGAATGGCATAGGCGATGGAGAGTGACATTGCCCTAGCAAGCAGGACAATGCCGGCTTAAATACTGACCATATATACATATGATCAGCGCCCAAGTTCCCTCTCCACCAAATCTAGGACCAGGGAGGGCCAGATAATGGCTGTTGATGACGCAGCAGGTAGACCTAAAGGCTCCCCCAACCTCGCCATCCTTAGCTCACAAGGATGGTGAGGCTGCCTGCGACAAAATAAAGTAACGATTTTGGGCGGAACTCGAACCCCAGCCTGGCGATCACTCCAGGCAAAGACATTACCAACAGGCCACCACAACTCCTCTCTCTCTCTCTTCTCTCTCTCTCTCTCCTCTCTCCTCTCTCTCTCTCTCTCTCTCTCTCTCTCTCTCTCTCTCTCTTAGAATCCTGTCGTCACATCGCCGTGACACTTTCCAGCGAGTTATCCTCTTTTTACCATCAGTGTCGCACAGGTGATTCCTCCGTGTGAAGAAAGAGGGAATAAACCCAGTCTCTGTGTATTTGCTCAGCGATACCCGTGTGGAAAGACAAACATTAAAGATGAATTACGGAAGGATCAGAGCTTGGACAACGCTTCCTTTGATAAAATCCAAGAGCGCAGTTGTCGCACGCAACTGTCGCAATCTGATCCATTGAAATAGGCATTAGATAAACAGCTATATGGTAGGTTTCACAGTAAGGAAAACACACCATCTTTTTTATAAAACAAAGGTGCTCTCTCTCTCTCTCTCTCTCTCTCTCTCCTCTCTCTCCTCTCTCCTCTCTCTCTCTCTCTCTCTCTCTCTTATATATAGAGATTAACGCAGCTTATGAACCAGGATTCAGTTCATGGTTGTTTGGAGACTAGTGTGGGCTGCAGCTGACAGAGAGAGAGAGAGAGAGAGAGAGAGGAGAAGAGAGAGGAGAGAGAGAGAGAGAGAGAGAGAGGAGAGAAGGCCCTTGATGAGATCATCCTTATTTTAATGGTTTGGAACCATTTGTAAAGGGTCTCTCTCTCTCTCTCTCTCTCTCTCTCTCTCTCTCTCTCTCTCTCTCTCTCTCTCTCCCTCTCTCTCTCTCTTGTACAGAGATTAACGCAACTTATGAACCAGGTTCAGTCCCTGGTTGTTTGGCGACTATTGTGAGCTGCAGCTGAGAGAGAGAGAGAGAGAAGAGAGAGGAGAGAGAGAGAGAGAGAGAGAGAGAGAGAGAGAGAGAGAGAGAGGGAGAGAGAAGGAAGGGCCTTGACGATATCATCCTTATTTGAATGGTTTGGAACCCATTTATAAAGTCTCTCTCTCTCTCTCTCTCTCCTCTCTCTCTTCTCTCTCTCTCTCTCTCCTCTCTCTCTCTCTCTCTATAACAGAGAATAACGCTTACCAACCAGGTTTCAGTCCCTGGTT
>NC_090754.1:73153223-73160723 GCF_036898095.1 Palaemon carinicauda
GAAGTAGAGCAAATATTATATTCATGTTTTACGTTGAAATCCTTCCTGAGTGTCAATTAAATCATGATCAAAATGCCATCTCTTGACATAACTCTTGGTGCACATATTTTTATTATTATTATTATTATTATTATCATTATTATTGTTATTATTATTATTGTTGTTGGTTGTTGTTGTTGTTGTTGTTATTATTACTTGCTAAGCTATAACTCTATTTGGAAAAGCAGTATGCTAGAAGCCCAGGGGCGCCAACAGGGAAAATAGTCCAGTGAGGAAAGGAAACAAGGAAAAATTATTTTTTTAAGAAGAGTAACAACATTAAGATAAATATCTCCTATATAAACTAAATAAAACTTTAACAAAACAAGAGGAAGAGAAACTAGACAGAACAGTGTGCCTGAGTGTACCCTCAAGCAAGAGAATTCTAACCCAAGAGAGTAGAAGACCATGTTACTACCCAAGACTAGAGAACAAAGGTTTGATTTTGGAGTGTCCTCCTAATTTGGTGATAGTATAATTGCCTTTTATTGCATTGGTATTGTTGCAGATGTAAGAACCAAGCCGAAAGTGTATCTTTGTTCCGATAGTGCAAGGAGTGACCAAATTTTTTGTTAATTAGTAAGTTCGGCCACATCTGGAATTAACCTGCTCTAGAACCAGATATAAAGAGAAACATGTCCTCTCTCTCTCTCTCTCTCTCTCTCTCTCTCTCTCTCTCTCTATATATATATATATAAATAGTATATTATATATATATATATATAAATATATATATATATATGTATATATAGATATGTGTGTTTCTCTCTCTCTCTCTCTCTCTCTCTCTCCTCTCTATGTATGTATATATATATATATCTATCTATCTATATATATATATATATATATATAGATGTGTTCTCTCTCTCTCTCTCTCTCTCTCTCTCTCTCTTTATATATATATATTATATATATATGTGTGTGTGTGTGTGTGTGTGTCTGTGTGTGTTTGTTTGTTTGTACTAGACATTTAATTAAAAACATATATAGTTATATCCATATTGTGTTCATCATTATAGCATTGTTTTAGTCGAATATGACTCTTAGATCGTCATTATTTGCAATATCCTGCAATGTACAGAATCCCGGAATGTCTGAATGTATGAATCCCTTCCACATTTTCATAACATTGAAAGAAAACCAAAGAATCATATCCCACCACTTTATATTACATTCAGAATGGGATAGAACCAGCGTTTTGATATTATTGTGCGACCCCCCCCCCCTCTCTCTCTCTCTCTCTCCCTCTCTCTCTCTCCTCTCATCTCTCTCTCTCTCTCTCTAAATCAATACCTCTCTATCTCTCTCTCCCCTCCCTGTGATCGATTATGAGACGCAAATGTTACGCGTGTGGGCGGAATGACTGCCAGCGGTGCAGAGAGGAACCATTATTGGAGGTAGTTTTTAATAACTGAAATATTTTCGCTGTTAAATAAATTCCCTATTTATATCTTTCAGAATTTCAGGTCAGCCACTAAGTGAAATATAAATATATTTCTGGGTCAACCACATGAGAGAGATTTGTTTTCGGAAATGTTCCAGTGTATAAATTTGACGACTGGTTTCATCAATGAAAATTTGTGGTGTTGGACGATTATCTTGTGGTTGGGAATCATTATTTTCACTTTATGTGACTGTTGAAATGATAGTTGTGTGGATGGTTATTGCAAAATTATTCCAATTAGGCGATTTGATTTGAAATTGTCATTTTGTTTGACGTAACTTTTAATTAAAAAAAAAAATATTTGAAAATTTAAAGTAATTGATTAACCATAATTTGATAATCATTGTCAAATCATAATCTTGAAATTCAATCAGCAATTTTGGAATATCATCCCAATATTTAAACCAAACCCCCCCCCCCCCGTTGAAAACACGATTCATAAACGCGAATGAATAATAAACAAAAAATGAACAAACTGATAAAATGTAATCCCGAACTCATTTCCAGAACGAGATCAGATGCTGGACCATTTAGGTGTCGACGCTGGAAGCGCAACGTAATGGGATTGGAATGCATTTCATGTAAAGGGACAATAGCCCGGGGGATGGACCTGTGTAAATTTGGGGGATTATGACCCTACGCTCAATTGCTGTGTGCTGGAATGCATTCGAGATAGCAGGTGTCGAAAATGAAAAAAAAAAAGAAAAAATAAAGTGGTGATGTTGAAAAATAGGAAATTGGGAGAGAGAACATTTATGAGGAAGTATTAGTAGGGTGTGGTGGCCGATGTGGTAACGCCCTGACTGGTGAACGCCAGACTGGGGTTCGAGTCCCACTCAAACTTTTTGGTTTCTTTGGTTGCTGGCAACCTCACCATCCTTGTGAGCTAAGGATGGGTGGGTGGTTCGGGGAAGCTTATAGATCTATCTTCTGATTCATCAGCAGCCATTGCCTGGCCCTCCTTGGTCCAGCTTGGGTGGAGAGGGAGGCTTGGGCGCTGATCATATGTGTATAATGGTCAGTCTCTAGGGTACTGTTGCTGCTCGATAGGACAATGTCACTGCCCGTTACCTCTTGCCATGATTGATTGATTTAGGGTTTTCTGGCATCCTGTAATCTAACGTCATTGACGCCGTTATTGTTTATTGTAAAACAAGAAATAAAAGAATAGTAAATTAAAACCATAAAAGCAAAGATGTCATTTTAAAAGTTAAATAATCTCCCAGATGACCTGCTTCTGAAATGAAGCTAAGAATACCACTTGCATGGTAAGACACATCATGTCTAAGAATCTTGGCAAGGATGAACCTGCCATCCTCAACCCAAGCCTCAGACAGATATCTATTTCTTTCACTACTATAAGGGGCATTTTGGTCAACAAATACCTCACAGTCAAGGGGACTAAACAGTCGTCGCAATATGGCTGGTGTTGCCCAGTATGCAGATATTCCTGTGTCATCCGAGTGTGACCAAAGAGTAGTCTCCCACTTTCGGGGCATCATGTTATACTTTCATTCATGAGCGGCCTTTAAACCTTAAGCCTTTAAATGGTCGTAGAATTGGGGCGAGGGGTGGAAAATGGGGTCACAGTTTTGTGGATGTTGCTGTTGTAGTAATTGGGTGACCGGGTTTCTCTGGGTGTGGATTTTTTTTTCTTTAATTCACTTCCTTTGCATTGTTATAATTAACAATCATTGTGGTGTCATGTGATAGGCCTTTGATTGGAGAAATTTTATGTTCATGTGGACCGTCCATGTTGTTGTACCACTTCGCCATGGACAAGGGCAGAAAAAAAACCAAGCCAAATTAGATAGAAAGTTGGGTCTGAAAATAGTCATATAAATAGAGCTGAGGTTTGCTTTACTTGAGTCAGATGATATTCATGAATCCGAAATACAAATAATAATGATTATTATTATTATTATTATTATTATTATTATTATTATTATTATTATTATTATTATTATTATTAAAAAAGCTACAACCCTAATGGGAAAAGCAGAATACTATAAGCCCAAGAGGCTCCAATCGAGAAAAATAGCCCGGTGAGGAAAGAAAATAAGGAAATGAATAAACTACAAGAGAAGTAATGAACAATTCAAATAAAGCATTGTAAAGAACAGTAACAACATTAAAATAGATCTTTCATATATAAACTATAAAAACTTACAAATAACCCGGAAGACGGAAGAGAAACAAGATAGAATATGTATGCTGTTAATAAATGTGAAATGCTTATATGAATATCTTTTTACATTCAACTATCGTACACGACGTAGGTTATGCAAATCTACTCAAAAAGTATAGGAAACAATAGCAAAACATTAATAATATATGTAAGTTTCATCCTAGTGATTTGAATGTATGAAGGGGTGTTCTCTGCATCATAGTGTTATAAATAGGAACGGAGCAGGGAAGCAGCGAAAAAGTTCTAATAAAGAAGATTAAAAAATCCTAATTTCTCATATATGCAACCGAGGTTGGCTTAAACCATTTTTTTTTTCACTTTCGAAATTAGTGTAGCATCAAGTAATCACCGTTTTAAGTGGATATTTTTTTGCAGCAGCTGCATTTTTAAAAATGAAATCTGTAGTAATGAGTAGTGCAATTTTATCGTTATTTTTGTAAATAGCGTAAAAAATTAGGGACGAAATATTCATACAGATTTTTATTGCAAATTTTCCTGTGATGATACTCTCCCTGAGAGAGAGAGAGAGAGAGAAGAGAGAGAGAGAGAGAGAGAGAGCGCCTTTACAAATGGTGCCAAACCATTGAAATAAGGATGATCTCATCAAAGACCTTCCGTCTCTCTCTCTCTCTCTCTCTCTCTCTCTCTCTCTCTCTCACACACACAGCTGCAGCCCACAATAGTCGCCAAACAACCAGGGACGGAAACCTGGTTGATAAGCGTTATTCTCTGTATAAAGAGAGAGAGAGAGAGAAGAGAGAGAGAGAGAGAGAGAGAGAGAGACTTTATAAATGGTTCCAAACCATTAGAATAAGGATGATCTCGTCAAGGCTCTCTCTCTCTCTCTCTCTCTCTCTCTCTTCTCTCTCTCAGCTGCAGCTCACAATAGTCGCCAAACAACCAGGGACTGAAACCTGGTTCATAAGTTGCGTTAATCTCTGTATAAGAGAAGGAGAGAGAGAGAGAGGAGAGGAGAGAGAGAGGAGAGAGAGACTTTATAAATGGTTCCAAACCATTAAAATAAGGATGATCTCGTCAAGGCCCTTCCTTCTCTCTCTCTCTCCTCTCTCTCTCTCTCTCTCTCTCTCTCTCTAGCTGCAGCTCACAATAGTCGCCAAACAACCAGGGACTGAAACCTGGTTCATAAGTTGCGTTAATCTCTGTATAAGAGAGAGAGAGAGAGAGAGAGAGAGAGAGAGAGAGAGAGAGAGACCCTTTACAAATGGTTTCCAAACCATTAAAATAAGGATGATCTCATCAAGGCCTTTCTCTCTCTCTCTCTCTCTCTCACTCTCTCTCTCTCTCTCTCTGTCAGCTGCAGCCCACACTAGTCGCCAAACAACCATGAACTGAATCCTGGTTCATAAGCTGCGTTAATCTCTATATATAAGAGAGAGAGAGAGATGAGAGAGAGAGAGAGAGGAGAGAGAGAGCACCTTTGTTTTATAAAAAGATGGTGTGTTTTCCTTACTATGAAACCTACCATATAGCTGTTTATCTAATGCCTTTTTCAATGGATCAGATGCGACAGTTGCGTGCGACAAACTGCGCTCTTGGATTTTATCAAAGGAAGCGTTGTCCAAGCTCTGATCCTTCCGTAATTCATCTTTAATGTTTGTCTTTCCACACGGGTATCGCTGAGCAAATACACAGAGACTGGGTTTATTCCCTCTTTCTTCACACGGAGGAATCACCTGTGCGACACTGATGGTAAAAGAGATAACTCGCTGGAAAGTGTCCCGGCAATGTGACAACAGGATTCTAAGAGAGAGAGAGAGAGAGAGAGAGAGAGAGAGAGAGAGAGAGAGAGTTGTGGTGGCCTGTTGGTAATGTCTCTGCCTGGTGATCGCCAGGCTGGGGTTCGAGTTCCGCCCAAAATCGTTACTTTCTTTTATCGCAGCAGCCTCACCATCCTTGTGAGCTAAGGATGGTGAGGTTGGGGGAGCCTTTAGGTCTACATGCTGAGTCATCAACAGCCATTATCTGGCTCTCCCCTGGTCCTAGCTGTGGTGGAGAGGGAACTTGGGCGCTGATCGTATGTATGTATGGTCAATATTTAAGCCGGCATTGCCCTGCTTGCTATGGCAATGTCACTCTCCATCTCCTATGCCATTCATGAGTGGCCTTTAACCTTTAGATATGTAACTAAATCCTGGATTTAAATATTTTTGTTTAAGAAGGAAACGTTCATCTTTTGAATTTGACTTCACAGTTTCGTATGAATTTAAACGAGCGTGAACTCAAAATTAATGCAACATCTAGTCTCTAGAATAAAAGAAAACGTTCAGCTTTTAGAATTCAGTATTTTGGCATTGTGACTGACTGACTGACTTACTTGCTTTACTTACTTTGATTGCTGCTTTTCCGGTTCCATACAGCAGGGGAACCCCACTCTTTACAGGACCTCCACTGTCGTTTTACCCTTGTTCGTTCAGAGTATTTAACATTTTATATCACATATTGTTCATTTACTGTTAAATCGTCGCTGTCAAAACTCATGAAATAAGAAAGTCTTCTGTTTCCTCTTGAAAGCCTTAATGTCTTCAATCACTCGAATGTTTCGTGGGAACTTATTGTATAGTCTCGGGGTCGATATTTAAAGGCTCTGGAGCCTAAGTAGACAAATCTAGGTTCCAACAGTTTGAGGCCATCTGTAACTATTCTCGTGTCGACACGATTTGTTGCCTGCGCAATGTGTAGCAATTCTCCTAAAGTATTTTGGACGCCCGGTTCTGATAACTTGGTGGGTTATTGTTAATATTTTAAATTCAATTCTCGCTTTAATCGGCTGCCAGTGTAAATCGATTAGTATAGGGGTGATCCTTTCTCTAGGTGGGACACCTTTTATCAGTCTTGCTCCTCTGTTTATTATAGACTGACTGACTATTTAAGCAAGTGCTATTTTCATCTCAAAAAAGGCCCCATTAACTTGACGTTTCGAAAAATCCGTTGAAGGCAAGCTAAGTTTGTCCCGTGTAAAGTTCTCGTCATTGGAATTTTCTTATTATTAGCTCTAAGAATTTGCGAGCTTTTTTCTTATTGGCATTCGTCTGATTTGTTTCTTTCGACAGTTTTGTTTCTTTTTATTTTTGAAGCGTAACAAAATTTTTAATGTATGTTTCTATTGCCTTATTGTTTACTTGTTTTGATGTATATGTATGAGTGAATATTTGATTATTATTATTATTATTATTATTATTATTATTATTATTATTATTATTATTATTATTATTATATTATTATTATTTGTTTTTTAAAGTCATGCATCATATATTTTATGTAAGTAGGAGTGTTTCAAACCTTATTTAGATTATTATTGTTATAATTCTTTCTTTTTATGTATGCTTATTATACTTTATTCAAATAGAAAAAATTATTATTATTATTATTATTATCATTATTATTATTATTGCAAAAGGCCTCTCATATTTTAAAAAAGAAGTTACACCCCGAAAACTTTATTTTAAGTAAAAGTGTTGTCCTGATGAAGTCTTTATTGCATGTGCAACTCTGGACAACTTGGATTAAATGGTTTAACTGAAGCCTGATATGCGCTTTCAACTCAAAATGCAATTTCTTCTGAAAAGAGACGAGGGAAAGTATCATGTTTTCCCGTTTTGGCTTAGCCTTTTCATGGAGCTGTATTTTGATATTACCGTGAATGTCCTTTGGATAAAGGTTCGTTTATGAGGGAAAATTATTAATCAGGCGAAAGATGAATTATGAAATTATGTATCATATATTGTGTATATCGTTTGTTTCGAGAAATTGTTTTTAGAATAAAAAAACGGCTATTTTCCATTCATTTTGATTCCATCAATATTGTATA
>NC_090754.1:73165723-73178223 GCF_036898095.1 Palaemon carinicauda
TGTTGTCTTTCGTCGCAAAGAGGTCTATTTGCAGTTCTGGGACTTGATTCAGAATGAAGGAAAATGATCCTGCGTCTAAGGACCATTCCGACTCTATCGGTGTGAACCTGGATAGAGCGTCCGCTGTCACATTGCGGACTCCTTGAAGGTGAACTGCCGACAGGTACCACTTCTTCTTTTCTGCCAATCAGAAAATGGCTAACATCACTTGGTTGAGAGGTGGTGACCTCGACCCTTGTCGATTCAAGCATCTCACAACCACCTCGCTGTCTGTCACCAATCTTATGTGGATCGAGTGACGCGGGGAGACTTTCTTTAAGGTAAGGAGCACTGCCATAGCTTCTAGAAAGTTTATATGAAAGGTCCTGAATAGCTTGGACCAAGTCCCCTGGACTTTTTTCCGATGAGAGTGACCTCCCCATCCCTCCTTTGAGGCGTCTGAGTGAATCGTCATCGACGGGGGAGGTGGCTGAAGAAGAACCGACTTCTTTAGATGTCTGGCTTGGGACCAAGGTCTGAGAAGAGTACGTAGCCGAGGCGGCACTGGTCTTCTCAGGTCTCTTCGCGCGTTTGATGCATACCTTCTCCAAACTCCGGTTGCATCCTTTAGCTGTGCTCTTAGCACTGGGTCTGTCACTGAAGCAAACTGGAGAGAGCCTAGTACCCTCTCCTGTTCGCGTCTTGATATCCATTTGGAATCTAGAAGTCTCTTGACAGAGCCCGCTATCTCCTTCCTTTTCTTCATTGGGATGGAGAAACTGTGTGACAAAAGGTCCCAGTGGATTCCCAGCCACTGGAACTTTTGGGATGGAGAAAGTCGAGACTTTTTCTTGTTGATCTTGAAGCCTAGGTACTCTAGGAACTGGATCACCTGACTGGAAGCTTGTAAGCATTCGGTCTCGGATGCTGCCCACACCAGCCAGTCGTCCAGGTAGGCTACTACCTGAATTCCCTTTAGGCGTAATTGTTTGAGAGCTGCGCTCGCAAGCTTCGTGAAAATCCTTGGGGCTATGTTTAGCCCGAATGGCATGGCTCTGAAGGCGTACAGTTTCCGTTGTAGCCTGAACCCTAGGTAGGGGGAGAGTCGACGGCTGATCGGGATGTGCCAATAGGCGTCTGACAAGTCTATAGAGACTGAGTATGCCCTCTTGGGCAGTAAGGTCCTTATGTGTTGCAGTGTTAGCATCTTGAATTTGCAATTCACTATGAACTTGTTGAGTGGTGACAAGTCCAGAATGACTCTGAGCTTTTCCGAGTCTTTCTTGGGAACACAAAACAGCCTCCCTTGGAATTTGATGGACTTCACCTTTCGGATCACATTTTTCTCCAACAGTTCTTGAACGTACTCCTCCAAAATGGGGGTGGAGTGTTGGAAAAACCGAAGGCATGGGGGTGGAGTGCTGTACCAGCTCCAACCCAGTCCATTCTTGAGTAGGCTTTGGGCCCAGGGATCGAAGGTCCAGCGATCCCAAAATTTCATTAGTCTCCCTCCTACCGGTATCGTTTCACTTGGACTGCCGTCCTGAGGTCTTGCCTCCTTGACCACGACCACCTCTGAATCCCCTTCCCCTTGAGGGGCGCCTAGACGAGCCTCTGGCTGCTCCTCTAGGCTTTGCACGAAAGGAAGAAGACTGTCCTTCGAACGTTGGGGTGAATGTGGTTGACTGACCTGGCACAGCCTGGGGTACCCACTGAAAAGTAGTCGGGGTTTGTGCCACCATCTGGGGCACTGGAGGCAAAGGCAATTGCAGTTGCTGTTGCTGTCTATAAGGCTTGGCTGGCCGAGACGGTAGCCTAGTCCTCATATTCTTCCTCTTAGGTTGAGGACCCTCATCCGGGGAAGATTTTCTTTTGATAGCCAGGCCCCACTTCTGGAGAAGGTTTCTATTCTCCACGGCGGCCTTATCAACAACCTCTTTGACCACATCGGTAGGGAAAAGGTCTTTTCCCCAAATGTTGGAGGATATTAACTTCCTTGGCTCGTGTCTCACCGAAGCCCCGGTGAACACGAACTCCCTGCAAGCTCTCCTTGCCTTGACGAAGCCATAAAGGTCCTTCGTCACTGTGGCTAGGTGAGACTTAGCCACAACCATGAACATTTCATGGACCTTAGGGTCACTTGCCATCGTCTCAAGAGTAGTCTGATGAGACATTGAGGCAGCCAGTCTTTCTTTTGTCTCGAACTCTCTTCGTAAAAGAAATTCGGACAACTTGGGGAGGTCCTCGCCGAATTGCTGTCCGGCAATATCAGCCTCCAACTTTCCCACTGAGAATGTCAGATGGACATCCTTCCAGTCCTTGTGGTCCATAGGCAGAGCCAGCGACAAGGGTTTACACTCCTCCAGGGAGGGGCAAGGCTTGCCGGCCTCGATTGCCTTTAGGACAGCCGCAAACCCTTTTTGTAAAAAGGGGAAGGCTCTATCAGAAGAGGACACAAAAGAAGGGAGCTTCTTGCTCAATGCTGCTACCTTCGAATTCGAGAAGCCCCTCTCTTTCATCGAGGATGAAAGTAGGGCTTGAGCCTTAGCATGGTCCATAATAATGACCTCTTTCGGCTCTGTCTCCTCCCTTGAAGCTGGTTCTTTTCTCAGCCGGACATAGCAGTCCGGATATGATGCCTTGCTGGGCCAGAATTCTACCTCCTCTAGGAGAACTGAACCCAGCTTATCCGAAATGACGATCTTACCAGTCGTCATTGGCATGTGCTCAGCATACCTCCATGGGTTAGCGTCTGAGCATATGGGAAGGTCTTTCACATTGAGCCTTTTCCGGGGCCCATGTGATTCTGCTAGGGACTGCATACGCAGTTCCATTGCAGCCGCCTTCTCCTGATTCTCCTTCTGCATTTGTTGGATCATTCCAACAATCGAAGAGAGGGCCTGTCCCAGTTCTACTGGGAGACCAGCGGATGTTGAGGGGATGGGCTCCGGCATCTGAACCGGAGTAGCCGACACCTCGTCGACCCCATCCTCTGCGACATCCGGGGTTTGAACTTGATCCTGACCTTCTGCCAGGAGGTCTTCTTCCAAACCTTCGTCCACATCAGACATCCTGTCACACAACTGGATGTCTTGCATCGCATCTGCGACTTCCTCGTCCACCTGGACTAGGTCTTGGGGGATCTCCTCTTGAGGCTGGGGAATCACTGCTTCAGCTGATGCCTGGGGAAAAAGATACGCCCTCATCTTCTCACTAGGAAGATAAGGGCCAGAGGTGTTCTTCTTGAAGCCCCTTACCCAAGTACGGAGCTTTTCCCTAGCTATATCCCTTGATTCCGCCGTTCTAGGGGAATCAAAAGCCTCAGTAATCAGGTTAGTGCATACAGTACATACCTGAGGGTCCCAATACTGGAGATCATCCTTGGAGACAGCGCATGCTGCGTGTCTCCTACAACACTCATGTCCGCAGAGGTTCCTGCTACGGACATTGCAGAAAACATTTCCGCACTTCGGAGGGTCCTCCTGTAAAGAGAAAAAATTTCCATGAGTATCAAGTGAACTATGTATCACTGGATATGCATAGTATAGCATAACAATTCATAAAGGAAAGACACACATTTGTGTTTCCCTCACAACCCATTGTTGCAGCTTTCCAGATAATAAAATCAAAATTGGTTTATCTCTACTAGAGTAACCAATGCAAGGTTTCCAGAGGAAACAGGTGGAGCTCACACCTAGGCAATGATTTTAAAATCCTGGATAATAGACGGGGAAGACTCTGCTTCCTGTCTGAGGGCAACAGCAAAGGGCTGTGCAAGAAAACACAATAGTGTTAGAAGATACAGTGCTGTACCTAAACTTTTACTATAGTTTTCTTCTTACTGTATATGCTATACAGAAGAATACTAGTACAGTATAGGAGGATGTGTGCCGGCCTGCCTTTGCCGGCCGGCACACACCACAATTAGCTTTAAAGTATACTACTTAACAGCTATAGGGCGGCAGCCTTCTGGTTCAAATGCTTGTGCCGTCGGCAGTAACTGCCGGCCAGCAACAGCCAGTGTTGGCCGGCAATGACTGCCGGCCAGTAACTACACAAGGTAGTACCTAGCTGCCGGCCACACTCTTGGTGACCGGCAGACAAGGACTGACATAAGCCGGCCGGCAAAGGTACAAGACCAATGCCAGCCGGCAGCAAAAGAACCAGAAGACTACACCTGCCCGGCTGTCTGCCTCATAGGCCGGCAGCCGGGACAGGTACAGCACTAGAAGAAAATAGAATGGATGCCGGGATAAGAGTGTACACGACCCCCAAAGCCCGGCAACCGAAAGAGTGCATATAAGGAAGGGGAGAAACTTAATTCAGGCTTCCTTGACCAATGCCGTCCGGCTCTGTCGGCAGGCATGGATGAGGGACCAAGAGAGGTCCGGGCAGCACTCGAAAACATAAGGCCCTTGCCGGCCAGCATCTCAGCCGGCCGGCAATGGCCTTAGTCAATTCCATATCCCAACCTATACTAGGTCCAGAAGTAGAATGACGTACAGTACAGTAATACCCCTGCCGGCCAGCTCTGCCGGCCGGCAGGGTACAGTACAGTAATGGCAAGGCCATTACGGAGATAGAGGGGGAAGGGACAAAAGGGTCCTGCCAACCTTGCTTTAGTGACAGATCACCCGCAGCCAAGAACTCTGTCTTAGCCTAAGGGAGATCTAAGGGAAAGGGCCAGCAATACTTGCCAGCTTCCAAAGCACCAAAGCAAGGAAGGCGTTGCTATTCCCAAGGGAAGATTTTATCCTCCCCAAGAACAGCAACAGGACTTTAGTCTGGTCGATCACAAAGGGAGGAATCATACTACAGAAACCTTCGATAGTGACCTAAGGGAGCTAAGCTCCCTTTAAAAGTGTTAGGTCAGCGAGGGGAACTCTGCCCCAAGCCAGACAACACGGACCAGACTAAAAAACTCTGTTGTTCTGTCCCTCTTTGAACCAGACTTTGCTGGAACAGGAAGGTACAGTAACACCCTAGTATAGTTTTATCGAAAATAAATTCGGAAAAAACCACTTAGGGATAAGCCCAAGGCTTAAACAGAGGGAAAGGGATTGCATACCTTCTCCGAAGAAAAGAAAGCAACCGGGGAGAATAATAAAGTATACTAAGGCTCCATAAGCAATTAACCTAGGCACCAAGAGAATCGATTACCTAATTCACCGAAACTCTCACGTATACAATCTTGGAAATATTCCACACAGTCTAAATTGTATAAAATATAGCCTAAAGCTTTAATAAACTTTTAATTACACTCGGAAAAACCAAAATCATGCATTAAGTACTAGGACCAAACGACTAGGCTACATGGCCTAGCGTAGGCCAGAATGGCGAATACTTCGCCAAATAATACTAAGCATGAAAGGAAATCCTATGTAACGCTAAATAGCTAAAATTTATTAAGCAAAACAACCAGGAATGTCACTCTGACTAACTAATTTATACCTAGCGAGTGACAGTGTCCAGGACACCTCTGGTAGGCTACGGCTCTTGTATCAAAGATTAATCCTATTAATCACTCAAAATTTTACCAAGAGCCTACATTTATACATAACAGACACTATACTCAACTTATCCGAGGCCAACGAAGACAGAGAAGCCATGAAAAGCTGAATAAATCCAAGATTTGCGAGAAAAACAGGAAAAAACACCGAGTTGTTAAGCTACGCAAAAAGGAATACAGATGGCGCCAGGATTGGCGCCAGGCACGCATACGAATCGGGGGATTGGGAGGCCTTGGGAGCGGCTCCCCCCTTTTTCTTCCCGAATTCGTATCTCGTCAATCTCCCTCTTACGAGACGAATCTCTATTTAGGTAGTAGATTGCCATGTGACGTGTCTAGAATACGTCCTCTGATATGTCGCGATATCCCTTTCACGAGGGATACTCGCTCCAGGAGTTAGAATTCTGGTACCTTAAGGTAAATTCTCTGGGAATATCGCCGTAGTTGTAATATACCCTAGGAAGCTACCCTATAGGAACTTCCATCAGGACGACATGGCTTGAGCCCAAATATATATATATATATATATATATATATATATATATATATATATATATATATATATATATATATATATATATATATATATATATATATATATATATATATATATATAAAGAAATAGATAGCTACAGATAGTCAAATAATACAAGATTACAGCTCTCCTGATGGGGCTTCAAAGGCCAAAGTTTAGTGGCTCTAATTTATCAAAGGTGCAGTGGAATTATGGTTTCAGGGTCAAAGGGTGATGGTATCTAGGATTTTGGGTGTTTAGTGTGTTAGGGATTGAGCAGATGATATCAGAAGGTTTCAAGGTTTAGGGTTTATGGCGCTTAATACTCAAGGGCCACAGATTTTGGGTGTTTCGTATTTCTAGATGAAAGGAAGAGGGATTATGTATTGAAGGTTTGAATATAGACTGTGTAGCATGGTCTTTCTGTGTCTTTGGGTAGAGCTCTCTTGTTTGAGAGTACACTCGGGGCATACTTCTTCTTCTTCTTCTTCTTCTTCTTCTTCTTCTTTGTCGATATCTTTTCCTTCTCTTCATGAAATGAAGAGGGATTATGTGTTGAAGGTTTGAATATAGACTGTGTAGCATGGTCTTTCTTTGTCTTGGGGTAGAGCTCTCTTGTTTGAGAGTACACTCGGGGCATACTTCTTCTTCTTCTTCTTCTTCTTTGTCGATATCTTTTCCTTCTCTTCATGAAATGAAGAGGGATTATGTGTTGAAGGTTTGAATATAGACTGTGTAGCATGGTCTTTCTTTGTCTTGGGGTAGAGCTCTTTTGTTTGAGAGTACACTCGGGCACACTTCTTCTTCTTATTATTATTATTCTTCTTTGTCGACATCTTTTCTTTCTCTTCATGAAATGAAGGGGGGATTATGTGTTGAAGGTTTTTATGCATTATCTCATCATTTATAAATATTTATAAATATTAATCGATTGCTTTTGATCATAGCCAACACTATTTTATTAGGTTACATATATATGCATGTACAATTTCATCTACTGGTATAATTTATTGATGCTATGTCTTTATCCGTTTATTGTTTCGTTGTTTTTTGCTACTATTAAACTAGTACAGTGTTGAAAGCACGCTCGGTAGGCCATCATTTATGGGTTATTTTTTTTTCCAAAACGAACTCAAGACACACTCCGTGTGTAAATTTGCATGTTGTATAATACAAGGTCTATAGATAGACATTGGTATAATACTAATGCACACAAGTCAAGCGTTCCTTAATTCATCGGGATGACCACAAAGACGACGATAGTTACAATGACAATTTCTCGTCCTCGGGCCGCAAATCAAATGCCCTTAGTGTGTGTGTGTGTGTGTTTTTTTTTTTTTTTTTTTTTTTTTTTTTTTTTAGTAAGCCACTGATCTCTGGCGTGTTGAGTTGTATATAGATCCAGGTTAATCCAATCACAGCATCACTTGTCCAAAAAGTGAACACTAAGTACCCACAAGAGGCTTCGGAAAACGACAAAGCCAATCTTAGAAAACTATATTCTGTTAAATTTGCGAAGGCTGAGCTGTATCTGAAGACAAAAACACACGGTGCCATATTTTCGACTTCGTAGTATACCTTCTCACCTCACTAAATTCTTGTAGTGATCCCCTTTTGGAATCGACCCCCTATTAAAAAAATATCTCTAAAGGCCACAGCCGAAATGTTTCTTTGCTTTCTTTTGTCATATTGTCTCTTGCAATAGTTATTTTATCATTTTTGTTAGCATATCAACATGCTCGCTATATTTTCTTGTTATCAGTTTGTGTTTAACATTTCCCTCTTGATACAATACCAATTTGCCTTCTTGTTATTTTTGTATTTTATCTTTATGGCTGGGAGGAACGTAGAAAGGAGACGTCCCCTTTTTTTTGTTTCATTTGTTTGATGTCGGCTACCCCCAAAAATTGGGGGAAGTGCCTTGATATATGTATGTACCTTTATATCCTTCCTTTATTTCATTTTCCTCATTTGTTTCCCTTCCCATTAGCGTTGAAATTTGGCTAGTAATAATAATAATAATAATAATAATAGTTATTATTATTATTATAGTAGTAGTAGTAGTAGTAGTAGTAGTAGTAGTAGTAGTAGTAGTAGTGATAATAATAGTAACAATAACAATAATAACAAAAATAATAATTATAATTATTATTGTTATTATTATTATTATTGTGATTATTATTATTATTAATATTATTATTATTATTATTATTATTATTATTGTTATTGTTATTGTGATTGTGATTATAGCAATTATTTATAATTATTATTATTATTATTATTATTATTATTATTATTATTGTTATTATTATAATAATGATAATAATAATAATTATATTTATAATTATAATAATAATTATATTATAATAATGATAATAATTATGATATTAATTATAATGATTATAATTATTATATAATTATAATGATTATTTATAATTATAATTTATTATTATTATCATAATAATAATAATAATAATAATAATAATAATTTTGATTATAATTATAATAATAATTGTAATAATAATAATAATAATAATTATAATTATAATAATGATGATAATAATAATTATAATTATAAATATAAAAATAATAATAATAATAATAATAATAATAATTATAGTTTTAATTATAATTATAATTATAATGATTGATAATAATAATGATAATAATTATAGTTGTAGTAATAATTATGATAATTAATAATTATAATAATTAATAATTATAATAGATAATAATTAACAACAACAACAACGATAATTTATGGATGAAGGTTTAGTATATATATATATATATATATATATATATATATATTTTTTTTAGGTTAAGGACATATAATCGGGCCTTTGGAACTTTTATATGTTATGAACACTAGACTGAAGTTTATTTAATATTTTCCTTGGGGTTTTCCTTGATAACATTTAGATAATCAGTTGGGCAAGACACCAAACCATTAGTTGTGATAGTACGGCTAGAGAGTTATTTGGTTCTTTTAGTTGCCTGATGGTGATGTACAATATTGGGTCCCTCTCTGGTTGCCACATTTCTTTCCTTTGCCTGCACGTAACCGAATCGTAATCTGGCCTATTCTTTACATATTCTCCTCTGTCCCTACTTCTGACAACACCGGTCAAACCAAAACACTACTCTACAAAGTGGTTAACTTCTGCAGTTGTTCAGTGCCTAATTTCGACTCGATGTGAGTAGAAGACTCTTCAGCTCTGGGAGATTGATTGATTAATTGATTTGAGTTTTCTGGCATCCTGACATCTAAGCTCATTGACGCCGATATCATTCATTATGAATAAACAATAAAAGAATATTCAATTAAAACCATAAAAGCAAAGATATCATTTTAAAACTTGGATATCTTTCAGAAGACCTGCTTATGAATACCTTTAGGTGCGAGAAGGATGCTGAAATCATGCTAATGTTCTCTAGTCTTGGGTAGTGTCATAGCCTCTGTACCATATTCTTTCACTATCATGGATGAGGGTTTTTTCTTGAGGGTACACTCAGATACATTATTCTATCAGTTTTTTTCTTCATCTTTGTCAAATTACGGGCCAAGGATTTTTGTTGGGTTATCAAAAAGTTGCATTTTCCCATCTGTTCCTATATCATTCTCCATGGTATTCATATTTACAACCATTATTACTATCCCTCCTGCAGTTGAAAAGGCTATCCTGGTGGGTATTGTACCAACTGTGTGTCACATGATTGTACATAGTAACATTTCATTTTGTGTATATATTATGCTTGTATTTTCGCTCTCCCCTCGCACTAAAAAGAACCTGAATAAACATGCCTGTTTTTCTCACTGCTAACTGTTAACCGGTTGAACAGGAAAATTCCTGTTCCATTGAGTTTTTGTTTATAAAGGCGAGTTTTCTATAATAAAACTACTCAGTTGCTTTCATCCTGCCTTTGAGTCACAACCTTCTCTCGGATCGTCACAGTACTAACCTTGCATTGTGTGTCGGATCTGTCATGCTGATCAATTTTATCGGACATTTTATCTCTTAGTCTATGGGTTTCATTTTTTTTCTCTGCTTAAAGTCATATGGATATTTTTTTCGTTTTCGCTATTTTTATGTTTTAAAGTATGATAAAACCTTTTTATTGTTTTCAATTCTTATTCAGCCTGAAGATAGTGATCGAAATCCAGGAGCAGTTCGTACCAGACTTCTCCTGTGTCGTCTAAATTGTTTTTTCCAGAATACATTTGGCTTCGGTATATTCGGAGTTCTTCTATTACCAAAATTATCTGTTTATATTTTTTCTATTTTTTGAAATTTATTCTTGATATTTGTAAGGAGTCTAATAGGATGAGCAACTTTGTGATCATATGCCTGAATAAAGGAACAGTGAAGCTAGTTTTGACGACCAAATACAGAACTATTATTAATATTTTATTGGTTATTTCTGGATTTATTTCTTGGAATCTGTCGTAGCTCTGTTAATATTAACCTGAACTAATTCGTTTAAAATTTAGATTTCAGTTAAAGACAGGAACAACGGTATTTGTTTGAGTTTTGGTACCATTGACGAAGAGGTTGAAAAATCGACTTGTTGCCAATTACCAAATGGGGCTTTTTCAGTTTCATGACTCGACTCATATTAGAAGTTCTTGGGGGATTATGAAAAAAAGATGAAGAAAAAAAGTTCTCTTCTCTTAATTAAAAGGAAGCCACTCATTAGTGGCCTATAAATTTCCAGTCAATTTCATTGGAAAGGGAATGAAGTTTAAGGAAAATGAACATCAGAAGGATTTTATAAATTTTATATAGGATCCAGTTACCATTTATTTTATTGCATTTTAAGGCTTCCATTGCATGCAGTTATAAACCGTTGCGTTATTTATATGGGTGAATTTATCATACTTCATATTAATGATAATAATAGAAATTATTATTATTATTGTTATTATTATTATTATTTACTAAGCTACAACCCTAGTTGGAAAAGCAGGATGCTATAATCCCAGGGGCTCCAGCAGAGAAAATAGTTCAGTGAGGAAAGGAAACGAAAAAGAAAATAGAATATTTTAAGAAGAGCAACAACATTAAAATAAATATCTCCTATATAAACTATAAAAACTTTACCAAAACAAGAGGAAGAGAATTAATATAGAATAGTGTGCCCGAGTGCACCCTCAAGTAAGAGAACTCTAACCCAAGACAGTGGAAGACCATGGTACAGAGGCTATGGCACTACCCAAGATTAGAGAACAATGGTTTGATTTTGGAGTGTCCTTCTCCTAGAAGAGCTGCTTACCATAGCTAGAGAGTCTCTTCTACCGTTAATTAATAAGCGTCACTGATTTCCTTCCTTTTATTAAAGTAAAGTTTATCATGAGTACAGAAAGGATACTTTCAGACCGCTTTCTCTTATCAAGTGGCTGTTTCATATCTCATTTCCCCACCATGTAAGAGAGCTTTTTGACTTATAAAAAAAAACTGCTGGAACAATTAGAACCTTGGAAACCTTCACCTTACTTGCTTGCTTGCAGATTGCATTACGGCCAGGCACGGGCTCTTGCAACACTGCAGTCCGTAGGTAAAGTTTGGGACGGGACCCCTTTGACAAGATGCCTGGGCCCCTAAGTTAAAGTAAATTTTTGTGAATAGGGTGTTGCTCTGCCCATAGAACAGCATGATTTTGCTCAGCCCAAAGAGCTTAGATGGTATTGGCTCGCCCTTTGAGCTTTCAATCTGGTCCAGTTCAGGTCCGAAGTGAAAGGTTTTAGTAGTAGAGAATAGTGGTATGGCAGTGAGTCCCAGGAAGTTGAAGAGACTGGGAGAGGAGAGAACTTAAGTAGGAGAAAAAAGTAGTACTAAGCATAATGGCTTATCTCTGCTCTTGGGTTAGGAGGGCTGTTTGAGGGAAAGGATTGGATGATTTTGGGTTTAAGGAATAGAGAGAGAGAGAGAGAGAGAGAGAGAGAGAGAGAGAGAGAGAGAGAGAGAGAGAGAGAGAGAGAGAGAGAGAGAGAGAGAGAGAGAGAGAGTTCATGAGCTTCATGTTGACTTGGTGCTTCTTTTGTCAAACTGTTCTTTGTATTTTGTGCTTTCCTTATCTGATAAAACCATTCAACAACGCAAGAGCTATAAAATTAAGTATCATTTCAAATCTATTTTTGTAGAAATTTTGATATTTATGACTATTAATTTATTGAAAATGAAATTAATCATTCCAAAGAGTATGTTTAAACAAGGGTATAGTCCTTGATTTTATTTGAGAGGTCACATCTTGAAGCAAGAAAAACATAGTATGAAAAAAAAAAAAAAACTCAACGTTTCGCAAGGATGATGGATGTCTTCTTGTCATTCCCAAGACAGGCCAAGACGACACGTTGCTTGGCACCTTCCTGAAAAATTGCAAAATATTTTGTATGAACGAAAATAACTTGCTTGCTGAAAGTAAATGTTGCCTAAATTCGAAAGAAAATATATCCTGATAACTCATGTGTAAACTAGTGGGCCACTCAGTAGAACGCAG
>NC_090754.1:73180723-73195723 GCF_036898095.1 Palaemon carinicauda
AGATATTAGGTCCCCGACTCGCAATCCGTGAGTCAGGAGTTTGAGCCTCGCTCAAGTCTGATAGTTTTCAGTTGTGTCCGAATCCCCATCTTACCTGCAAGCTACGGGATCTGGGGGAACCTATAGATCAGTGGTTCCCAACCTGGGGGAAATTTTCCCCTGGGGGGAAATTTGAAGCTTCCAGGGGGGAAATAATTACAATACCTACTATCTAAAACAAGCGGAATATGTCCACATAGTACGTGCGGCAATTTGTTGTTAGCCATTCAATAGTGATATGATCATATCATTTCTCACTGACATGATATTCAAGGGGAGAATTGGAATATCATGCCCATTTCTGAGGCAGGCGAGTGGGCATGAGGGCTCGGCGGGGCATGAAGGGGGAAATCTGGATGGTTGAACTGGGTGAAGGGGGGAAATGACAGTGAAAAGGTTGGGAACCACTGCTATAGATCTACATGTTGATGCACCAGCAGCCATTGCATAGTCCTCTCAGGTCCTATGATGCCTTTGAATTATGACAGGGTAAAATTTCAGAAGTATGTTCATCCAAGAACAATGAACAACGTCGTCTATAATGTGATAACCTTTGTATGTTCAAAGGGCAATCATAAGCGGCAGAGTCAAGGGATGGAATATCATAGAGACCGACCATACATTCATATGATTGGCACTTTGACGTCTCTGCTAAAAGACCCTTTCACATTTTTCATGATCCAAGCTTTGAGATAACCCATTTCATGCACGCTTGCACATAGTAATGGTTTTGATTTTTTAGCTTATCACTCGTTCTTCCCTGCACTGATAATAGACCATCCTGTGATTTCATGCTAGCACAAGGTTTTTCATGTTTGAATTTTTGTGACGTTCTTCCTCAGAAGTCGCTGTATATAAACTCGATGATTGTTTAATAATGATTAGTTGCATTCACCTCACCGCTCAATTACAACATAATTGCCCGCTCGCACAATATCCTACCGAATTACAAATGTGTTAATTCTTTCATTGTACCGTGTTTCGAGGATTGTTCACCTGTCTGGTCTTCATGTACTGATTCTCTTCTTAATTTGTTGGACAGGAACTTGCTGTCCATCATATTTTTTTACTCATAATCTAGATATTAAACTCTGGCACCGTCGTTCAGATGTTGCATAAATATTTTTCATAATTCTGACCATCTTTTGCATTCAGATCTTCCCAGACTGTACCATCCTGTTCGTAGTACTCGGTATGCAATTAGTTCTAACAGTCTTGCCTTCTCCATCACAAGGCTCAATACTACTTGTTATTTCAGAAGATTTATTCCAGTCTTATGCTGAACTTGCTGACATAAGTTTTTCTTCCTATTTTTTATATGATATATCTATTCTAACGTTGTTGATTTTAAGTTATTTTATATTTGTTGTTTATAACTTCTCATATAGTTTATTTTCTAATTTCCTTTCGTCACTGGGCTATTTTTCTCTGTTGGAGCCCTTGTGCTTACAGCATTCTGCTTTTCCAACTAGTGTTGTAGCTTAGCTAGTAGTAAACAATAAGAACTTTTTTATAAAAAGTAATAAAGAGTTTTGAGTCATAAATTTGATGGTCCAGATTAAATAACTATTTTGGGTTAATTATAAATATATAATTTCATAAGTCCAGAAAATTAAAGGCTAATGTATATCATTAGTTACACAACACAAGAATAGTTTTATAAATGTTCTGTACAATTTATTTTATTTATTTTCTTTTCAATTTCCTTTTTATTATTTGAGTAATTTTACTCCAGAAATGAATTTAGGCAAAGAATTTGATTGTTTTGCTTTAATAATTTATTTTTTACCCACGGATTTTCAGTTTCTTGCGTGTGTGTGTGTGTGTGTGTGTGTGTGTGTGTGTGTATATATATATATATATATATATATATATATATATATATATATATATATATATATATATATATATATATATATATATATATATATATGAGGCAAGGATAATGGAATGTTTTTATGTTAGGTTCTATTGTCGAGGCAGAAATTCTCAAATTCGAAATTGTTATTGAAGTTCAGATTAAATTCCTTGAGATATTCCCCACTCGGAGAAACAGTTATTTTTCCGAATTATATTCTGTTTTATTCGTATTATTATTGGTTTTAGAAGCTGATTGTCAAAATTGATAAAACATACATTCAGTCATATTTTTTTTTTTTCTTCTCTAGAGATTGAATTTCACTGAGGCATTTCGATAAAACTCAACGCATAGTCATGAACTTATTTAAATTCATTATTCATGAATTTCAATGCTTATCTAGTTTCGAGAGCATTGTTGGGGCATAGGCGAGGATATTGCTTTCATAAAACTTTAAGAATATTAACTGCGTAAATGAAATAGAATATTGGCATATATAAATAAAAAATTACTTTAAAATTTCTGTAACGTCATGAAGGGCAAGGTTTACCATTTCATCCTTTTGTAATATTACCGGTTTACGATATGGCTACTCTAGTTCCTATTAGAATAATAACTTATTGGAAACGTCCCTACTTTGCAATCTGTAGGGCGGGAGTTCGAGACCCGCTCAAGCTCGATAGTTTTTAGTAGTGTCCTCAAACTCACTATCCTTATGAGTAAGGGATGGAGGTTGGTTTGAAGTTCCCTATAGTTCTACCTGCTGAGTCATCAGTAGCCATTGCCTGACACCCCCTGGTCATAGCTTTATGGAGAGGGGTCCTATAGTCCATTTCTTTTAGCGAGGCATATTTGCACCGACTCGCAGCGGTGCCCTTTTAGCTCGGAAATGTTTCCTGATCAGATTGGTTGGACAAGATAATTCTAACCAATCAGCGATCAGGAAACTTTTCCAAGCTAAAGGGAAACCCCAGCGAGTCGGTGCAAATATGCCTCGCTAAAAGAAATGGACTGTAGGCATTGAGCATATTATGGATTGCATATGGTTAGCCTCTATAACATTGTCCTGTCCCTTAATTCTGCCATTCATGGGTGACCTTTAAACCGTGGAAAGGATGCTGTATCCTTGGAATTATTCCCCCAAGGTTGTATCAAACAAAATTCGTTACTTCAAATAAATGTTAGCGAATTTTAACTGATCGATTGATTGACCTGGTAGAAGAGACTATTTAGCTACGATAAGCAGTTCTTTTTGGAGAAGTACACCCCAAACTCAACACATTGTTATCTAGTCTTGGGTAGTGCCATAGCTTATGTACCATGGTCTTCCACTGTTTTAGGTTAGAGTTCTCTGGCTTGAAGGTACACCAGGGAACACTTTTCTATCTTATTTTTCTTCCTCTTGTTATTTTTCATTAACTTTATAGTTTATGTATGAAAGATTCCTTTTAATTTTGTTATTGTTCTTAAAATGTTTTTTTAGTTGTTTATAACTTCTCTTGTAGTGTTTATTCCTTTTTTTTTCCTTTTCTCACGGTGCTATTTTCATTGATGAAACCCTCGAGCTTAAAGCATCCTGCATTTCCAACTAGGGTTGTAGCTTAATTAATAATAATAATAATAATAATAATAATAATAATAATAATAATAATAGTAATAATAATAGTAATAATAATAAAAGTTCCATCAATGTTTTTACCTGTCAAAAAATATCACGGGATGATATCTAGTGTTGAATTCAAACGTGGTTGGAAACCTCTATTTTTTTAATTGAAATGATGAACGGCCGTATCAATGCCTTTGTCCTGTTCCAGCAGATGAATATTTTCTTTGCATTGTGTTCATTCTTTCGCTGCTTTGATTTTGAATAGAAATTTTAGTCATTTTTTTCGTAGGAGAAATTCTTTTCATTTCCAGATAAGAAGGCCGTTTGCATAATAGGTATTGAGTGTAGAAGATAAGACGTTTTGACAAAAGCCAATTATTTTATCGAAGTAAACCATATTATTGGCAAGGCTTGCGGTGGCTGATTTGGTAACGTCCCTGACTAGTGAACGCCAGACTGAGGTTCGAGTCCCGCTCAAACTCGTTAGTTTCTTTAGTCACTACATCCTTACCATCCTTGTGAGTCAAGGATTGGGTGTTTGGGGAAGTCTATAGGTATATCTGCTGAGTCATCAGTAGCCATTGCCTGGCCCTCTTTGATGCTAGCTTGGGTGGAGAGGGGGCTTGGGCGCTGATCATATGTATATGGTCAGTCTCTAGGGCATTGTCCTGCTTGCTAAGGCAATGCCACTGTCCCGTGCCTCTGCTATTAATGAACGGTCTTTATGATTTTAAGCAGTAAATTTGTGAGCTAATATTTCTCAATAATGTTGGAGATTTTACTATTCCTGTGACGAAAGAGATGATTCTGATAAATGGAAGGTTCTTGTAGAGTATTTAACATTTCCACTCATGTATACGTGTATATACATATGTATATATATATGTATTTATATGTGTATATATATGTATATATATGTATATATATATATATATATATATATATATATATATATATATATATATATATGTATATATGTATATATATGAACCCCTGTTTATATTGGATAGATACAGCACGCACACAGATATATATATATATATATATATATATATATATATATATATATATATATATATATATGTATATATATATATATATATATATATTTATATATATATATATATATATATATATATATATATATATATATATATATATATACAGTATATATATGTGTGTGTATGTATGTATCGTCATTTGTATTTTATTAAACTCCTGTGTTTTTCCTTGCAAGTAACAAAGGATACGATCTAAAATCCGTCATTATGCCCTTTCCTAAGGCCATTGTAGAGAGAGAGAGAGAGAGAGAGAGAGAGAGAGAGAGAGAGAGAGAGAGAGAGAGAGAGAGAGCACGTTTGCTATTTATTAAGGCTTCTCGAAAACCTTACTTGCAATCTTATTTCAACAATTTGTATGACTCAGGTGTTTATGGTAACGTTGCTAATTATGTAATCTTTTGAGAAAGAATGATAGACTCTTTCTCTCTCATTCTTAGAGAGTCTAGAGCTTTGGTAGAGTCAGTAGCATATGGCATTGTTATGAGTTTACAAGAAAATATAAGTTGAACAAAAAATGAAAAAGGGTGTTCATACTCGCTCGAAATTATTGGTACCGTTACTAGTTAGTTTCATTGCAGAAGTACTTGATAGCTTCATAACGGATATATATATATATATATATATATATATATATATATATATATATATATATATATATATATATATATATATATATATATATATATATATGTTTGTGTGTGTATATATATACATATATATGTTTGTGTGTGTATATATATACATATATATGTTTGTATATATATATATATATATATATATATATATATATATATATATATATATATACATATATATGTGTATATATACACATATGTATATATATATATATATATATATATATATATATGTATGTATATATATATATATATATATATATATATATATATATATATATATACAGCATATATATTCTATGTATAGATGATTTTTTATATTTATTTTAAATTGTCATGTTTTGTATACTGTTTTCCAGAATAGTCCTCAGTTGTGGGACAAAAACTTTTGGTCTATTGAATCCTTCATCGTTGATCCTAGTATTCATTTCTGGCACCGTCTTTCAAGTATCATTTTTATTATTAATACTTGCTAAGCTACAACCCTAGTTGGCAAAACAGGATGCTATAAACCCAGTGACCCCAACAAGGAAAATAACCCAGTGAGGAAAGAAAAGAAGGAAAAATTAAATATTTTGAGAACAGTGACAACATTGAAATAATAAACTATAAAAACTTTAACATAACAAGAGGAAGAGAAATTAGATAGAATAGTGTGCCTGAGTGTACCCTCTAGCAAGAGAACTCTAACCCAAGACAGTGGAAGACCATGGTAAAGAGACTATGTTACTACCCACAGGACTAGAGAACAATGGTTTGATTTTGATGTGTCCTTTTCCTAGAAGAGTTGCTTACCATAGCTAAAGAGTCTCTTTTACCCTTAACAAGAGGAAAATGGACAATGAAAAATTAGTGCGATACTTGACCCTTTGGGTGAAGAAGAATTGTCTGGTAATCTCAGTGTTGTCAGGTGCATGTTGACAGAGGAGAATATGTAAAGAATAGGGCAGACTATTCAGTGTGTGTGTGTAGGCAAAGGGAAAGTGAACCGTAACCAGAGAAGGATCCAATGCAGTACTATCTGGCCAGTCAAATGACCCCAGAACTCTTTAAGATGTGGTAGAGAATTTATCATAATAATGATCTTCCAGTAGTTGTAGAACATATGAGACGGTATCTCTCTCTCTCTCTCTCTCTCTCTCTCTCTCTCTCTCTCTCTCTCTCTCTCTCTCTCTCTCTCGTGAGGTTCATTTCCACACAATATTTTAGAGGTTATATATTAAAGTAACAAATTCTGAAGCTGTCTTCATAATTGTTCAGTTGAATGGGTGAAATGGGTAGCCTATGTTGACTCTAGTATCTTTTTATGTTTTATCCACTCTACATCGTAATATTTATTTATTTAATCATTCATTCTATTCGTTTTCTTTGTTTTATATCAATAACCTTTTCTCTATTCTTTTATATCTATATATTTTTTTTTCTTTTTTTCTTTTTTGTATCTGAAAGCATTCCATATTGGGGTTACAGTTCGGCAATTTCTTTCCTTTATCGGTACAGGGTTGTGATGGCTGATGTGGTAATGTCCCTGACTGGTGAACGCCAGAGTAGGGTTCGAGTTCCTCTTAGACTTGTTAGTTCCTTTGGTCGTTGCAACTCACCATCTTTTTTAGCTAAGGCGGGGGCGTGGTTGGGGGGAGCCTTTAGGTCTATCTGCTGAGTCATCAGCAGCCATTGCCTGGTCCTCCTTGGTCCTAGCTTGTATGGTGAGGGAGCTTGGGCGTTGATCATATGTATATATGGATAGTCAAGGGCATTGTCCTGCTTCCTATCGTAATGCCACCGTCCCTTGCCTCTGCCATTCATGAGTGGCCTTTAAACTTTAAAACCGGACAGCATTCCATATTGGGGTTCAAAGGCGTGTAGGAATCTGCAGTTTGATGAATATTAATGATAATGATATTAATAACATGTCCTCTCGGAAGCGGGAAGGGCTTCACTCTCCACCAGTCATGATTAATATCGCCGCTGAGGGAAGTATTTCCCTCTGAGGGGAGGTGATAGCCCTTCGCAATAAGCGTTCCACTTAGATCTTACCTGGGTATGCCCATCAAAAGCCTAATTGGGCGTTCTCTTTATGAAAATTCTTTTATTTATGAAAATTCTCTTGTTTATGAAAATTCTCATTATGAATTTTTTTTTTTGTTTATGATAATTCTCTTGTTTATGAAAATTCTCCTGTTTATGATTTTTTTTTATGAAAATTGTCTTTTTTATGAAAATAATCTTGTTTATGAAAATTTTTCTTCTCTATGAAAATTCTCTTTCTTATGAAAATTCTCTTGTTTATGAAAATTCTATTATTCATGAAAATTGTCATGTTTATGAAAAAGGACTAACAAATATTCATTGGATCCTCCTGATAGAGCCAAGCTCCGCTAACTTTCTGAGCAGTTATGCGTTGAGAAAAAATAGATCGAATATTGTCGTATTTAACGTTGCAGTAATTATCGTTGTCAATGACTGAGCAATTTTTTTTTATTATTGAATATTATTGTGGCTGTTATCCCAGTTTTATTCCTACCTTTATTGTAGATATTATCAGGGTTGGGATTTTGCCTTTAAAAATATGGTTAATTTAAGGTTTTTTATTTGCTTTAGTATGAACGTATGATCAGATATATTATTTAGAAAATTATTTAGAAAATTATACCTCCTGGCTAGTTCAGTGGTCACGTGATCGCCTTACATTCGCGTGGCAGCAGATAGATCCCAGTCCGGGACCGTGAGTTTAAGCTATATACTGGGGAAGCCACTGCTGAGGTTGGGCACCACAGTGTGGATATTCCGGGCTGACGTTCTGGTGAGCATCTATTGTGCTGGAACTGGAATTGAAACCAGACACCTTCACCTTTTACCTTTAAGATAAATTCTTTGAAGAACGATATTGGTCGTAACTTGAGTGGTCGTTTCCTTGAAAACTTGTTGTTTTCTTCTTGTGTAGAATTCTATTTGGTATTTTAATCATTTATATCGAACACATAAAATTCTTGTTATAAATGGAATCTATTAACATTAGCATGGCACATTTCGAGTCCAAAGGCCAATATATAACCTAAGGTAAACAACACTGTTAAACATGAAACTGCTTGGAAGAAACAAGTTAATTTGAAGGTATTATTATTATTATTATTATTATTATTATTATTATTATTATTATTATTATTATATTACGTATTCGTTTAGCATTGCTATATACCTCTATCTGCATCATTCAATTTATTTCTCTTTTACAGTTTATTTTTTACTTTGTTCTTTTATCCAACTATGGTCACATCAGGACCGTTAATGATAATATTGATGTCACAATCGTCAATCACTGAGAGGTAAATGAAGATATTTAGGTTAGGCCATGCACCATTGTTCACCAAGCATGGTAGTGGCGGGGCAGAAACCTATTGCAAGCAGACCTTGACTGACAGGATTTTGATGTCAAGAAATTCAAAATTTAATGAAACTGGTGAAGCAGTTTATTTATTTTTTTTTTTTTTCAATTTTTATAGTTTATATATGAAAGATATAATTCAATATTGTTACTGTTCTTTAAATATTTTATTTTGATTGTTCATTGGTTCTCTTGTAGTTTATTTATTTCCTTGTGTCCTTTCCTCACTGGGCTGTTTTTCCTTGTTGGAGCCCTTTGGCGTATAGCATCTTGAATTTCTAGCTAGGGTTGTAAGGTAGCTTGTAATAATAATAATAATAATAATAATAATAATAATAATAATAATGATAATAATTAGGATGATAATAATAATAATAATAATAATAATAATAATAATAATAATAATAATAATAATAATAATAATAAACGCGGGTAAGAGGGGAACAGAGCTCTTGTATAAAACCCATGTTATAGAAGTCGGATAGTATTTTTTCTGCTTTATTTTCTATTTGTTCTCTAGTCTTATTAAAAGTATTATTATTTATTAAACTATTATTATTATCAATATCCAAATTTTTAAAATTATTAATTCCAAAAATGTCAAAAGTAATAATTTTAACAATAATAATAATTTTAATAATTTCAATAACGATAATTTTAATAATTATGAAAATTATTAATCCAATTAATCTCTGATTTCCTCGTCTACCTCCTCTCGATCAAAGGCTACTGCTCAGCCTTGAGCAGTGTTGCCAGGTTTTCTAAATGAGAAAAGGCCAACTTCTAATCAACAGAAGCTTTAAAAGGCCAACCCAATAGTAGAAAAAGGCCAAATATATAGTATTTAAGGCCTGCCTTTTTTCATATTACTAAAAGCCAACCAATTTTTTAGAAAGGCCAAATTTGAGGTTTTTTGGGCATGGAAAAAGGCCAAACTGGCAACCTTGGCATTGAGCCAAGTCTTCAGACTGAAAGGCCAATTAAGATTCGTTTATAAAAAGTCCCATGTCGAGAAACGAGAATCTATATCACTTTGGTAATTTTTTTTTAATCGCTTATCAGTCAGGACCGAAAGTCATGAGGTTCCTGTTTTGATTTCTTTGACTTATTTTGTGTCCAATCCATTTATTTGTACCTTGTAATACCTTTGTACGAGTGTCGCGCGCGTGCGCACGCACAAACACACACACATATATATAGATAGATAGATTGATAGATAGATCATCATCATCTCTTGCGCCTATCGATAATTACATAGATATATAAATATATGCGCATAAATTTTTCTTTTCCGGCTCCTCCCAGTTAGCTCTTTACAATAGGGATCAGCGCCCTAGGATTCAGCACATAATTTGTAATGCTTAGGCTCTTTGCCCTGACGATGAATATTGTATGAACTCTGCCTGCAAGTGTATTTTGCTTTTAAGACTTTTATCATAATTGTAGAACAAGCGCAAACAATAGGGTTCGGAGAATTACCATCTAGAGGAAAGCAGTGTTATAGGGTAGTAGTAGCATAATGAAAACGTCCCTGCCTGGCGTTCTACCAGACTTGGGTTCGGGACCCGCTCAAGCTGGATAGTTTCTTGTAGTGTTTGCAACCTCACCATGCATGTGAGGTAAGGATGGGGTGATTTGGGGAGTCTATAGGCTTATCTGCTGAGTCATCAGCAACCATTGCCTGGCGTTCCCTGATCACAGCCTGGGTGGAGTGGGATTTGAGCTCTGATCATATATATATATATATATATATATATATATATATATATATATATATATATATATATATATATATATATATATATATATATATATATATATATATATATATATATGATCAGTCCAGGACATCGTCCTGTTACCCAGGACAGTGTCACTGTCCCTTCCCTCTGCCATTCATGAGCGGCTTTTGAACCTTTAAACAATCTAATAAGTAATGTCCATCTGTTTTCTGTCATTTTCATTATATATCCTGCCCACGTCCATTTCTTTTTCTTACATGTTTTTAGAATATCATCTACTTTAGTTTGCTCTCGTATCCATGTTGATCTTTTTCTGTCTCTCAGTGTTATTCCCATCATTTTTCTTTCCATAAGCTCTTTGAGTTGTAACGAGCTTATTTTCTAAGGCTTTAGTAAGGCTCCAGGTTTCTGATGCATAATACTGGCTGGACCATCTCATTAAATACTTCTCGTTTTAGAGAAAGTGACATTTTACGTTTCATAATCTCATTTTTACCAAATGCTCCCCATCCCATGATTATCCTTTTAATTTCGGTCTCGTGTCTTGGGGAAACACACACACACACACACACACACACACACATATATATATATATATATATATATATATATATATATATATATATATATATATATATATATATATTTATATATATGTTTATGTATATATACACACACACACACACACACATATATATATATATATATATATATATATATATATATATATATATATATATATATATATATATATAAGAATTATAATTATCTCCAACTCTAGTGACTCATACATTCGAATATGTATATATATATATATATATATATATATATATATATATATATATATATATATATATATATATATATATATATATATATGCACACACATATTATCCCTAACACTCGCGACTCACATACATTTGAATAACAGGCCATATTAACTTTTCATTTCGAATTCGGTCTGCCTCTGGAAAGACAGGGAAATTCTATATTTGATAAGTACCTCTTCTTGGGCCATGATTTTTGATAGCCGAATGGTTTTAATAGTCAACTGACAGCTTCATCTCGTCTCTGAGGCAACGTTTGAATCTTGGCTCGGGCATATGTACCTATCATTCAAAGGATTTTTTCTTGTGTCTGTTATATTCATGGGACTTAGGGAGTTTGATATAAAAACTTAATATTTGAATAAACACAAAAATGCAGCAATTTCTAGTACAATGCAGGACAAAGGCATTAGATAAGTCAATTCATGTCTGGGGTTTGGCCAATTTTCATCACCACGCTGGCCACTGTATATTTTTGATGGTGGAAGATTTTCATTTGATCACTCATAGCAAACCAACCTAGTATGGGAGTCTATGAATAGTACAGCTTTGTTGATCATGGCCAATGCACCATATATATATATATATATATATATATATATATATATATATATATATATATATATATATATATATATATATATATATATATATATATATATATATATAAAATCAGTAATATATATATATATAGGTATACATGTATATGTATTTGTACGTATACATGCAAGCGTGTATGTACGTATGCATAATGCACAATTTGTCTTGCGATAAATTTCCAAATCCAATTATGTTAATCACCCCAATGAAATACTTGATATTACTCTTGTTGATATTTTTACAAACAATTTCTCACAGGTAAACGGAAAGCCTGTACATTGCATCTTAACATAAGTATCGCTAATTAGCGCTCACGTTATTCACGTCTATTTTGGTAACAAACGAATCAGCGGGTAATTAGCAATCTTCACGTTGTATCGAATAATTGACGAGAACGCTGGAACAATGTTCAGCGATCCGTTACGGAAAATATTCAGGTTTTTTTTTTTTTTTTTTTTTTTTTTTTTTTTTTTTTTTTTTTTTTTTTTTTTTTTTTGCTGCGGTAATCGAAGCTGCTGGGAAATGATTGGCATTTGGTCGTCCATTATCAAATGTTCATTTCAACGTTTTTATTTCTATTATTATTATTATTATTATTATTATTATTATTATTATTACTACTACTACTACTACTATTATTATTATTATTATTATTAGTAGTAGTAGTAGTAGTAGTAGTAGTGTTAATAATATTGTTATTATTATTATTATTGTTGCTGTAATTATTATTATTATTATTATTATTATTATTATTATTATTATTATTATTATTATTATTATTATTATTATTATTATTATTATCAGTTAAGCTACAATTCTATTTGAAAAAAACAGAATACTATAATTCTCTGGGTTTGAATATGAAAAGAAATAACAGTGACGTAAAGAAATAAGGAAATAGACACACTATATGAGACGAAATGAATAATTGATATAGAATATTTTAAGATCAGTAACAAGGTTGAAATACATCTGCCATATATAAACTATGGTGAGAGACTTATGTTCAACATAAAAACATTCGCTGCCAGTTTGAATTTCCGATTTTCCCATGTACTTAGTTAAGATTTTGAAACGCCCTCATTTATTTATATATATATATATATATATATATATATATATATATATATATATATATATATATATATATATATATATATATATATATATATATATATATATATATATATATATATATATATAGCTTTTTGAAACGACCTCGTTTATATATATATATATATATATATATATATATATATATATATATATATATATATATATATATATATATATATATGTATGTATTTATATATATATATATATATATATATATATATATATATATATATATATATATATATATGTATGTATGTATATAATATCAGTAAAAATGCCATAATTTATTTAGAAACGTTTCAAACATTGCAATGTTCATTATCAATCTGTAAAAAATATAGATATAAAATTTTTAAAATTTATACATTAATTTTCGAAAAAAAAAGTAAAAGCATATTAAACGGTTTAAACATTATTGATTTTGAAAACAGAAGATCGTTAAAAAAAAAAAAAAAAAAAAAAAAAAAAAAACAGTAAAACAAGAGATCCAGTGCTCACCAAACTATCCATAGAAGGTGAAGAACGAATGAGTAAAATGTTTCGAAACGTTTCTAAATAAATTATGACCTTTTTACTGATGTTTTTTGGACCCTGCTGCACACCATACAGTATCTTCACCTGTAATCCTTATATACTGTATATATATATATATATATATATATATATATATATATATATATATATATATATATATATATATATATATGTATATATATATATGTATATATATATATATATATATATATATATACATAGTATATATATATATATATGTATATATATAAATATATATATATATATCTATATATATATATATATATATATATATATATATATATATATATATCTTCACCTGTAATCCTTATATACTGTGTGTTTGTATATATATATATATATATATATATATATATATATATATATATATATATATATATATATATATATATTTATATATATAAATATATATATATGTTTTATATATATTATATATATATATATATATATATATATATATATATATATATATATATATATATATATATATATATATATATATATATGGGTTTTAGGTAAATTTCTCGAATGCAATTTCTCGAAAGTCAAATTCTCGAACCCAATTGCTCGAAAAATAATTTCTCGAACTATCATTTTCTCGAATCCCATATTTCTCGAAAAATGATATCTATTTTGTCGAGAAAATTGATGGGAAAAATTTTCATGAATTTAAAGGAAAAATATATCCCTTTGGGTTGACCAACACTAAGGTTAAAAATTTATTGTAAACGAAGGAATGAAAAAAATACAAAGGTTATAATTTTATTGTATGTTGCAATCAAAATAGGTAAGAATAGTTAAAAAAATAAAGATTAAAATTTAATCAATCAAAATGAAATGTTGTTTGCTACACTTCGTAGATATTCTTCTACAGGCCTCTCTTCGTCATAATTCATTACAATAGTTTGCAACCTTTTTGCACAGTCACGATACTTCTTTTTGCTTACAGGGATACCAACACCTCCCAAATATTGTTCAATTCGTAACTCCTGTAGACTTTGTTCTCGTTGTAATCCTTGTATAAATTTCCAGATGGATGGATGACAAGCACTTAATTGCTGTTCGAAGCCGTAATGCCAGCCTTCGACCGCATTGTTTGTCTTGGGCATTTCTTCCATAGCATAATCAAAACAGTTCCATAATTCATGTTTAAAGAAAGGAACACGTCTACGGTTATTTCTATGCGGCCGCCCGATCCATGTATCTGTGGCTGGCTCAAATGTTGGGATTTTTTCTTTTACAATCTGCAGGAGTCTTTTGTAGGTCTCTTGAGTTTTGTTCGGTAATAGTGCATAAACGAGGGGTATGATACTTCCTGAATGCACACCATGTATTGTATACAACTGAAAAAAAATTGAAGGTACCGTCTTAAAAGTACCATCAGCGAACCAGTTCTCTGAACGTGCTGGTAAATCGAGGTTTCTCTGTGTTGAAAAAATCAATATACGATCATTTGTGGGACCCGAGTCATACATAAGAAACAGTTCTCCTTTGTGAGTTTTGGTAAAATCTTCCGGGATGATAAGATCTTCTTGGCAATCGGGCAAAGCAGGGACATAATTTTTCTTAGCTCGTA
>NC_090754.1:73200723-73205723 GCF_036898095.1 Palaemon carinicauda
TTTATTTATTTATTTATTTATTTTGTTTATCTGTGTGTGTGGACAGGATTTCGTCAAAACTATCCAACGGATTTCGAGGAAATTTTCCACCACTGATAGACCTTAGGTCATGGACGACCCCATTAGCTTTTTAAGAATGATCCGGTTACCAAATCCGGAGTCCAGATCTGGATTAGAATTTTTTCATAATTTCAAAGATTGTGTCCAAAGAAATTAACGCATTGGAATTTTCTAAATTGTAACAATGGATAGGTATTAGACATGAGAAGAAGTAACGAAATTTTGGAGGGTGATACGGATCAAGATCACGATTCTGGATCAACATTACAGTTTTCAACCATCTACTGCAGTGGGTTCCCAACCTGTGGGGTCGCGACCCCACGCTACAACCAATGCCCTGGGGTCGCCAATCGATTTTGAGCTGAATGGGAATATTACATAAAAACAAGGTGAAAAAAAACATGTTAAGGACAGTAAAAAAAAAATTCTTTACAAGGGGAGTAACTCAACAGCAACAGTTATTGGTATATTAGACCACTAAAATCTTTTTATAGAATATGCTGCGTGTTTGCACAATAGGTACCATACCAAAAGACTCTATATTTTTCTGAATGTTGAAACATTTTTGAATTCAATACTTTCTGAATTCAAATCGTTCCTGCAAGAGCATTATATCAAATGGTTAAATAACTGAATGGGTTAGCTCACGTGTAGGTTTGACTCCAAACAATCTTTCGCACGCTCAGTTTCTTTGACCTTACGGACACCTAAAACTCATTTATAATACCTATCTTGGAGTACCTAGAGTGGTTCTTAGGATCATACTGTCATGATTCGGGAGAAAATGTTCCCTTTATCAATCCATGTTTGTATCGTACCATGAAACTTAATATGTACTGTATATATATGTGTGTGTATATTATATATATTTATATATATACATATATATACTAACATATATTCATGTATCTTATGTGTGTATATATATACATATATACTGTATGTGACAAAACTTTTCACAACTTCTTGTGTATGTTCGGTATTATAAAAATGAAAAAATTCAAGAAGAATTCTTGTTTTGTAAGCCTATGCAAATCTCAACTGCTGCTGCTGATATTTTTTTATTTAATTGGTGATTTCTTCAAAGAACGTTCGGTCGAATTGGAGAAATTGTACGCAGTTTGTATTGATGGGGCACCTACGATGCTCGGCTGTAAGTCTGGCTTCAATCGTTAGTTAAAAAAAGTGACTCCAGAAGTTAATTGGGACTCACTGCATGGTTCATCGACAAGTATTAGCTACCAAGGACGTTACCTGAACCATTCAAAGCAGTAAGTTGTCGTTAAATCAAGGCCACTTGCAACAGGGCTCTTAAATGTTTTATTGTGGAGATATGAGTTCAACGCATGAAGCACTACTGTTTCATACAGAGGTAAAGTGGCTCTCGAAATGAAAGGGGCTGAAAAGATTTTTTTTATTTGAGAGGAGAGCTGCAAATATTTCTTGCTTCTCAAAATGCAAGTAAATATGAATCATTGTTTACGGATGAATTTACGTTGTGAAAATTGGCATACCTGGTCAACATTTCTAAGATATTTAATCGTATTAATACAGGATTTACGGTGTAAGGAAAGTACGATTATATCTTTGTCCTAAAAAATATTGTCTTTTAAAATGAAATTGGAACTCTGGATCACCAAAATTAACCAAAAGGAATTATACATGTTCCCCAAACACTTGCCCAATTTGTTGGAAAAAGCGGCAAATGAAATCGATGACTTAAATTGCTTGATACAAGAGCATTTGGAAAATATTACTGTTCAAATAAGAAGTTATTTTCATGATGAATGTTACAAATCTTCCTCCCTTACAATCAACCCCTTTCAATGCCAGTGTATATGAGGTCCCTGAAGCAGCAGAAGAAAGAGTTCATCGAATTAAAACAATTTTGAAGCTAAATCTTGGTTTGGTGAACTGCAACTACAAGAATTTGTGGCAAAAAAGTTTCCAAAAATTCCTAGTAATATCAGAAAATAGCAATAAGGAATTTATTTGCCGTTCCCAACAACTTAGTTATGTGAAAGCAGCCTTCTCCCAACTTCTCATCCTTAAAAACAAATGCCCAAAATCAATTGAATGTTGAAGATGACAAACGGAGCCCACGATAGAATTGCTAGCTAAAAAACTGCCAATACCAGCGGTCTCATTAAGGACACTTCATAAAACACGCTTTACATAACGTTGGAAATTTTGTGTTCTGATAATTTTGAATTGATTTACCATGAATCCAATTTTTGTAGCAGCTTTGTAGTTTTTTATGAATAAATTTGAAATTAATTCATGAATTTACGGAATGTATTAGTTACTTCACGAATAGATAATCTATCATTCAATAATCGCAATTATATGCAAGTTTATAGTAAAAAAAAAATTAATGTGTATATAAGATATTTTAAGGATTGGGGGTCGCCTTCCTGATTGCTTGTTTCTAAAATGGGTCGCTATGTTTAAAAGGTTGGGAACCACTGACGATTCTACTGTATAGTTAGCATATGGAAAAGAGGGAAGTGATGTCCGTAGACTTTAGTTGAATGTTGGGCATGTTCATTTGTGGAGGCCTGAAATCAATTATTGCTCGTGTCATTATTATTATTATTGTTTGCATTCTCCAGTATTATTATTATTATTATTATTATTATTATTATTATTATTTATTATTATTATTATTATTATTTATTATTATTATTTATTATTATTATTATTATTATTATTATTATTAACTACAGCCCACATTAACTTGGCGGCTTATAAATTTCCTACTTCCTTGGGATTCCATTATGCTCTTATACATTAGTTCCTGCGGCTCTCTCTCTCTCTCTCTCCTCTCTCTCTCTCTCTCTTCTCTCTCTCTCTCTCTTTTTTTTTTTTTTTTTTTTTTTTTTTTTTTTTTTTTTCCAGTGGGAGGTTTTCGACGGTTTCTGCTCCCGAATTATTCTTTATTATCTAAAATGGATAAGTTTTCGACCGTTTCTGTTTTTTACTTATAATAGCTAGTGCTTACTAATATCTTTTAGATTATGTGATGAAAGTATTAATAAGGGGATTTTTTTTTTTTTTGTAATATTTCTACAGAAATGACTTTAACTTCGTTATCCAAACAAAAAATATTGTTAGATGTTTTAAACTCAATTATTTCTTGTTCATGGGAGTGTTACCAGAGATTTTTCTTAAAGTTTAGGTAATCAAGATTCCAACGTTTAACTCCTCTACATTTGTGTCAAGTTCTTATAGGGCAGGACTGAAGTATCCCACTTTGGCTTAAACGAATTTCGGAAAGGCAAATGATTGGGACGAGGCTAAGGGTATAGATTGTATTGGAGGTGGTTAGGAGTGGTCCAATTTCCACAGTATTAAGTAGTTTGTTATGAGATAGGTTGAGGGAGAGAGTGGGAATTTTGTTTATGAGATAGGATGAGGGAGAGAGTGGGAATTTTGTTTTGAAGTACGATTCTGTATTTCTACCTCCGTATATTTGTCTGTAAAGGGGTATGTTGAATAGGGGAAGAGTTTGCACTGTTTAAAAAAACCGTAATTTTAATACTATATATATATATATATATATATATATATATTTATATGTGTCTGTGTCATAAAATAGGCCAACATTGTAAACTGAACTTCAAAACGTACAATTGTCACGACCCTGTCTACGGAAGAATATAATAACGAAGATGGAATAAACCTAAAGTCTAAAAGAGGCTCAGTTGAAAAGCTATTGATGGAAGTTATTGAACTGGATAAAAAGATGGAAAAGTGAAAAATTGAAATTAACTTCAAGAAAAGAAAAACAGAAGCATTCTTGCATGAACAATATTAATTGAACGAATGCAAAAGAACAAAAAGAAAAAATAATAAAAAAAAAAAAAAAGTCAGTGGCCCACACAGGGCAGCAAGGCGTAAGAAAGCTTAAGATATAAGCAAATAAGAGAAATTAGTTGTCATAAAAATAAAAAGGTACTGGCATTTGGTTTGAGCCAGTGTTTTGCTGACTCGTAAGCCCTCCCCCCACGACAAGGGAGCCAGTATTGGGAGGGAAAAAAAACCCCGGAGAAGTCGGAATTCTCCCCTTTTCAGAAGTGTTATTCCTAGATTATTAATTTCACAGGAAATTAATAAGCTAAGAAAAGTTCCCTTACAAATAAAAACTACTACTTGAAAATTAAACCCAAAACAAATATTCCCCCTACAGACTGTAGTAAACAGTCCACTACCTTATCCCTAAGATTACAAAGGAACTGAACAACCTGTTACCCACTCTTCCCTACCTGCTGTCCATCTTGCAACATCCTCAAAGTCCTGCTCAATTCCTCCAGAGATGGCCGCCGCTTTTGCGTTCCTACACAAGCTCCTGGTGACGAGGTTCTTCAGAACCCTGGTTTTCTCCAAATCCAGGTATCTGCTCCATCAACTTCCCAAAGGAGAAGATGTCCGTCTCTGGGCTTGTTGGTCCACAATCCCTTGCTGAGCAATGGATCGTAATGGTAGTCCTCGAAGTTCTTGATCGGTCGTGGGAACAGTCTCCTTCCGAAGGGCAAGCAAAAACCAAAAATCAATTATAGTGGGCCACGGGGTCCTTCTGGGCACACACACTCATCAATCATGGACATTGCTAGCATGCAAGTCATTATGACCAACTCCAGTCTTGTGGATGTCCCCAAGAATCTTCGCCACCTTAGCCAGCACACCAAAAATCCTTTTGCACATCATCTGCGTATTTACGCATATACTGACCCAGAGTTGTAGCCGCCATTATAAGACATGGGCAATGGCCACATCAGTCTTCGTGTCACGGCGTCCATACAGAACTGGAACTCCTTCTATTCCTGCCAGCTTTTCTAAACACTCTGCTTCTTTGAAGAAAGCTTCTCTTTGCGCAAGTCCATTATCCTTCAAGACCCTTCAGCACACCATCTATCCAGACTCGTTTGTATCTAATCTTG
>NC_090754.1:73210723-73213223 GCF_036898095.1 Palaemon carinicauda
TTGTTATCATCTTTTACAGGTCGGTGACCGTAATGTCAGTCCTTAACGTCAATATATCCGTTTATAAACGGTAAATGCCGGCAACATTTATTCTAGGATTTTTTACGTTTTTTAACGGCAAATTGAATACTATGGATTTTCTATGTTTCCTGTTTCAATGCAAATCTCGGTCTCTATCAAAAGAAAAATTAGCCAAGTTTTATTCCAGCTGTTACCAAGTTGTGGAATGATCTTCCTAATCGGGTAGTTGAAGCAGTAAAACTTAAAACGTTGAAAGTTGGAGTAAATGTTTTTATGCTGACCAGGCTGACATGAGTCTTTTTCATAGTTTATATATGATATATCTATTTTGACGTTGTTACTGTTTTTAGAATGATTTATTGTTAATTTGTTCCCATAATTTATTTATTTCCTTATTTTCTTTCCTCACTGGGTTATTTTTCCTTATTGGAGCCCTTGGGCTTATAGCATCTTGCTTTTCCAACTAGGGTTGTAGCTTGGCTAGTAATAATAATGATAATAATACGAGTCGAGAGGAATATTCGACACAAAATTGAAAAGATTTTACGTAATTATCCAGCAAGACTGATTGATTTATTTAAAGTTTTGGGGTGGCCCATCCATCAATGGTCGTTAACTCCGATATCATTAAATATCACAATTTTAGTAACCACCGCATTTAGGTGTTCTAAGCAATCATTTATCTCTTCTTTAAAAAATAATTTCTATCTGTAGTTGGATAACTTACGGATATAGTGAAACATGTTTTAATTTAACAATGCGTACGTGTTGTATTTGACAGAAATTCTTCCTCAATCTATGACATTCTTTTTTATTGGTCCTTGATGAAGATTCACTTGTACTGTTTCTTTGTTAGGTGTACAAATGCAGAAGAAACAAGTTTGACTTCTAATATGCTGTGCCCCCTAAAGAAAATTCCCCAATGTTGGAATAGTGGCACTGGTGGTTTTATGGCCTTTTAAATTTAAAAAAAAAAATCAACAATTCTAAAGTAATAAAAATATAGGACAAATTGATATAAGACCCAATTCGTTACTTCTGTCGGAATTGCTGGTAATTGAGGTTATAAAAATCAGGAGGAACTGATTCTGAAGATCCTGTACTTGGATAGAATTTGTTAGTGGTATATTTACGTGCTAAGCCTCCTGGCTAGTCCAGTGATAACGCGTTCGTCTAGCATTCGCATGGCAGCAGATCGATCCCCCCACAGGACCGTGAGTTTAAGCGGTTTACTGGGGAGGCCACTGCTGTGGTTGGGCAACACAGTGTGGGGTTGGGCTTGCCCGGCTGACGTTCTGGTGACCTTCTGTATTGATGAAACTGGAACTGAAACCATACAACTTTAACTTTAACTTTAAGCGGTACATCTTAGCAACCCATGTTTGCCAACGGTTATATAAGAGTATGAGCAACCTGGTGGAGTAACGAGAACTTTGGGTGTGGAGGAAATGCCCCCCCCCCCCCCCCTAAATGTCGAAGAAGTCACTGGCAGCATGATGACGGATTGTGTTTAAGGCGATAGACAAGCTGTCTCTTTGGCTTATACCCTCGATGCCTGGCGGACGATCTTATTAGAATTAATATGGATTGGCATGAGTCACTTGCCTTAGTTAAATAGGCACTGGAACTGTCTATCCTATGATAAATCTAGCCAATGAATCCTCTGAGGCTCTTTGCGTCAATAGGCCGAAGAGGAGATGATGATGATGATGGTGGATGTTCTGAATCCAATCTGGGAGTATATTGAACATTAGAAAAGATGGACTCACCAGAGGGAACAATGCTTTGTTCATTCATGAAGATTCACTTGCATTATTTCTTTGCCAGGTGAAGAAATGCAGGAAAAACAAGTTTGAATAATTCAATTTATAATAATTATAATAATTAAGAAGATTTCCCAGTGTTGTAATAGTGGTATACGGTTGGTGATTTGAGTTATTTTAGTTTTTAGAAATGTAATATATGTATACATATATATGTATTTATATATATATATATTTATATATATATTTATATATATATATATATATATATATATATATATATATATATATATATATATATATATATATATATATATATATATATATATATATATATATATATACATACACATACCAGTAGCGGATGATTCTCTCTCTCTCTCTCTCTCTCTCTCTCTCTCTCTCTCTCTCTCTCTCGAGCGAAAGACCTCGTGGAGTATATTACCATATCCCTACACACTCCACTTTCTGACCATTTTGGATGGTTGAACTTGGCGAAATAAGATAAACAATGGCTTTATCGCAGAGGCAACGTCCCTCTGAGACAGCTTAACACACAGGGAATTTGTAAGAAGGGAGGGAGGCAAACATTCAGATCCTCTTGTATTCATCCCGTCTTGAAAGTGGTTTTTATTATTATTATTACTACTACTACTACTACTACTACTACTACTACTACTACTACTACTACTACTACTACTACTACTACACCCCCT
>NC_090754.1:73218223-73220889 GCF_036898095.1 Palaemon carinicauda
CTATTTTGTTTGATTTTATACGTCGACAATGTTTATTTGCTATTTTGTTTGATTTCATACGTCGATAATGATTATTTGCTATTTTGTTTGATTTCATACGTCGATAATGTTTATTTGCTATTTTGTTTGATTTCATACGTCGATGATGATTATTTGCTATTTTGTTTGATTTCATACGTCAATAATGTTTATTTGCTATTTTGTTTGATTTCATACGTCGATAATGATTATTTGCTATTTTGTTTGATTTCATTCGTCGATAATGATTATTTGCCATTTTTTTTATATTTCATACGTTAATAACGATTATTTCTTATTTCATTTGATTTCATACATTAATAATGATGATTTGCAATTTTGTTTGATTTCATAGGTCAATAATGATTAATCGATATTTTGTTTAATTTCATATGTTGATCATGATTTTTTGCAATTTCGTATGATTTCATGCATCAGTAATGATTATTTACAATTTTGTTTGATTTCATACGTTAACAATGATTATTTGCTATTTCGTTTGACTTCATACGTCATTAATGATTTTGCTATTTCGTTTGATTTCATACGCCAATAATGATTATTTACTATTTTGTTTGATTTCATACGTCAGTAATTACTATTTGCCTTTTGTTTATTCATAAATTAATTTCTTTACTGGTTACTTTCTTAGGAACTATAGGAATTTGATTACGTTTGTCTACGTGAAAGGGAAAGGTACGGTGAACGGAAGGCACATTTCAAGACAGCTTCAGAATGCCTTCCGAGGAAAGGTTAAATTTATTATTTCTGTATATATGACCTCGTAGAAGTCATTTCCAGTAAATGAAACATCAATAATATCAAGAACTTTGATATACAATAGGTATTATTATACCTCTGCCAAATAAGGCTTTATAATCATATTTCAATGTGTTAGCATTTCTAGCAGAGACCGTCTTTTAAGTCCAAGCGTATTTATGATATTGAGGCTTTGAAACCATTTGTTTTGAATTTTATTTTGAAACCATTCACTTCCTTGGTCTTGAAAATGGTGGTTTAGCTTTCAAGATCATATTTATTTGTTTTTAGATGGTGAGAGGTAATCGTTTTCTACTTTTCCTTTCCTCAGTTTCCTAATCGATACTGTCAAACTTCTTTAGCTTGACTTCCTCTAGTCTACACCGCATTAAAGAACAACAGCTTAGTAAGAGCTTTCTCAAAGCCTACTTGCGTAAATTAGAGCTTTTGAACTAATTTGTGATAAAAAATAAAGCTTGTAATGTTTAGTGTTGTTGGTGAGTCAGTCTCCGATTATTTTTTGTCAAGGTGAGAGAACAAGAGAGGAGAACTATCGTAAGCTGCGTGGTATAAAATTAATGAACAGGTAAAAGTTAAGGTACAGATTGTAAAGGATGTAGGAGCAAGGGTTGGGTAGTCAAATGGAAACGTCCCCGCTTGGCGTTCTGGCAGACTCGGTTTCGAGAACACGCCCAAGCTCAATAGTATCTTTTAGTGCCTGCAACCTCATCACCTGTGTGAGCAAAGGTTTACCTGCCGAGTCACCAGCAATCTTTGTAGCCCCCTCCCCACCCCGTTGTCCTGGCTTGGAAGTAGAGGGGCTTGGGCTCTGATCATATATTATGTATATATGGTCAGTCTCTAGGGCATTGTTCTCCCAGGGCTTGGTCACTGCGTTTTGCCTCTGCCATTCATGAGCGGGCTTTAGACCTTTGCATCTTTAAACATGTAAATGTGAAGTTGATATGATGTATCACATGAAATGGAGAGGACAATGCCTCTTTCGGAATTTTATACAAAGAAACAATGAAGATGGTAAAGCTGTGAGAGATTGATAGACTTGAGAGAATTCCTTGAAAGTTTTACATTAGGTTGGGCAAGATGTGAAATAACATGAAAAAAAAAAAAACTTGCTTCAGCACATATACATAACGGCTTAGGATCAACAGCGGGTGCTTATGAAGCATTTAGCTGAAATTGAGTAAGAGAGAATAAAGTCCATGGTAAATGTAGTTGTGGTCGTTGACCTGATCGGTTGTGGGAGGAGCTATTTAGCAAAATCAGTGAGAGCATGTTAAACTGAACCCTCAAAGAGGAATTCCTGGGGAATTTTCAAGAGAAATCTAATCCAGTGCAAAGATTCAGCAACCACAGATAATGGATTTGGTCTAGTATCCTGAAAATGGGATAAATTTAGACGCTGCCTTACATTATCCTTTATATATATATATATATATATATATATATATATATATATATATATATATATATATATACACACACACACACACACACACACACACACACATATATATATATATATATATATATATATATATATATATATATATATATATATACAGTGTATCCGACATTCTAGTAATACCCATGGTAACTTCTAAACATTCTTTTATCTTGGTAGAGAAGGTCAGAGCCCGTAACTCATATTTTAAGATTGTCAGTTGACTTTTTAAATTGCTGATTTGTAGCCTTTCTTTATTTAATCATGATTACGGTAATTTTCCTCCTGAACTGAGAGATAGATAGAGAGATAGATAGCTCGATCGATCTTTATTGACCACAATATCTATATGAAAAATTACAATAAAAATAAATACATGTTTACATGAATCAATTATACATAAGATATTTACATTATTTTATGCTCA
>NC_090754.1:73221389-73226389 GCF_036898095.1 Palaemon carinicauda
GGACTGAGAGGAGACCGAAAATATGAAAAGGATAAGCATGGGATGGAGAGCTTTTGTTAAACAAACGGAGGTTATAAAAAGTAAAATGTCACTTTATCTAAAGAGAAAAGTATTTAATCAGATCGTCCTAAAAAACTTGGAGCCTTCCTAAAGCCTTAGAACATAAGCTACTTACAACTCAAAGAGCTATGGAAAGCATAATGATTGGAATAACACTTGGCGATAGAAAAAGAGCAACATGGCTACGAGAGCAAACTAAATTAAAGGATATTCTAACATGCAAGAAAAAGAACTGGACATGGGCAGGACACATAAGGAGAATGACAGACAATAGATGGACATTAAGAATAACAGAACGGTTCCCTAGAGATTATAAAAGAAGTAGGGGAAGGAAGAGAAGACGATGGGTAGACAAGCTAAGAAAATTTGCTGGTATAAACTGGCATATAAAGACCATAAACAGATGCGAGTGGAAAGACATGTCTGAGGCCTTTGTCCTGCAATGGACTAGTTAAGACTGATGGTATATATATATATATATATATATATATATATATATATATATATATATATATATATATATATATGTATGTATATATATATATATATATATATATATATATATATATATATATATATATATATATATATTACCGTAGCTAAGGGGTCTCTTGTACCCTTACTAAAAGAAAAGTAGCCACTGAACAATCACATTGCAGTAGTTAACCCCTTCAGTAAAGAAGAATGTTTCGGTTGTCACAAAGTTGTCAGGTGTATGAAGAAATAAGAAAATTTGTAAAAAATAGGACAAACTTATTTTAGAAAATCGCTAACATTTATACATACATACATACATACATACAATGAAAGTATCATTAGTAATTTTTCAACGCCTAGAGTAAATAATTTAAAAGTAGATTGAACGCTCTTCATTCACGGTTTCCCTATTACACGAATATGCGAGGACTAAAATAACATTCAGATTGTAGGGGAAATATGTTGATGAATGTAATTGAGAACAGATATAAAATGAGCAGTATGATGGACCTAAAGATAACACAAAATAAACTTTTATCTTTCTTGGAAGGGCTTCTATCCAAATGTGCTAAATATCCAGTCCTCTGCTAGACGGTTGAGAATAAATAAGTATAAATGTAAATTGGATTATTATGCAATCGTTCTCCTAAGTCATTTAATTTTGGCACGTTAATCCCAGGTCACTTAATTTAGGGCCGTTATCCTAGGTCACTTGATTTTAGGCCGTTATCCTAGGTCACCAAATTTTGACACGTTACCCTAGGTCACTTAATTTTGGCAGGAATGTAAACATAGCTTTGGCTGGTTACGAAAACTACTGATAACTAGCGAGTCACAGATTGAAATCTAAATAGGCCAATAAGTTGGTGGGTATAAATGCTCAGCACAATGCTGATTAAGTTGCTATAAAGGTATCTCATGACTGTTATAAATACTAAAAGATAAATGTTGTTTGAAATATATATATATATATATATATATATATATATATATATATATATATATATATATATTTATATATATATATATATACACATATATAATATATATACATATATATATATATATATACATATATATATATATATATATATATATATATATATATATATATATATATATGGTCAGCGGCCAAGATACTTTCCACCCAAGCTAGGACCCGGGAGAGCCAGGCAAAAGGTTGCTTATGACTCTCGAGGTAGATATAAAGACTCCTCAAACACCCCATTCTTAGTTCACTAGGATGGTGAGGTTTCAGAAACTACAAGAAACTATCGAGCTTGAGCGTGTCTCGAACCTTAGTTCAGCAGATCACCAGGAAGGGACGTTCCCAATAGGCTACCACAGTGTAACGGAATGAATGAAGCCAACTATAACATGTTCAGTACATACGCTATTAAGCCTTTACCCAACAGGTCATGTCCCTCCATTTTTCAAACATCTCTATCACCAAAGACACAATTATCTTTGTTGCAACGCAATTTAAAAACTCGTTGGTTTGAAAAATAATTTTTTTTTGCAGCTGAATCTAAGCACTAATAACCATACACGTAGAGGCAAGAGCCTACTACTCACATAAATACAAACTCTCTCTCTCCTCTCTCTCTCTCTCTCTCTCTCCTCTCTCTCTCTCCTCTCTCTCTCTCTCTCTCTCTCTCTCTCTCGCTTACTGTAGTGTGTATATATACAGACATACATATATATATATATATATATATATATATATATATATATATATATATATATATATATATATATATGTATGTCTCACTTACTGTAGTGTGTATTTATACAGACATATATGTATAAATATATATATATACATATATATATATATATATATATATATATATATATATATTATATATATATATATATATATATATACACACACACACACACATATAATATATATATATATATATATATATATATATATATATATATATATGCTTATATACACATACAGTAGTTACAATACATACAAATAAAGAGAAGAGTAGGTAATTAATTTTCGTTTGTATGCCATCATGAGAGTTCGGAACCTAAGAGACAAGATAAACAAAATCCCTATTTATATCTAATACCCCATATCATTATAAAACTTGATCTCAAAGGAGGTGGTTCTAGAGAGTGAGAAGAGGTTAGGAGACATATCTCGAGAGGGAGAGTGAGAAGGACCATTTTTAGCCTCAAATTATTCATATCGAGTGGGTGCAGCCTGTTCCTCGAGAGAGAGAGAGAGAGAGAGAGAGAGAGAGAGAGAGAGAGAGGAGAGAGAGAGAGAGAGAGAGAGAGAGAGAGAGAGAATGTCTTATGCTCTTTATTCTACCATAGATAATTTCATGAAATTAAATCTTTGTCTATATGTACCTCAAGTCTCCATGAAATTCTGTCTCACACATAATCTCTCTTAAAACAAAATAGAATTTTCCATTCCCGTTTAGCTGAATCTATACTGAATACAAATCGAACTCTGAATTCTCTACCTTGCTATGGGTAAAACACCAATAAAATTTAATTTTTCGCCTTCAATTTTTCTCCCTTTCTCTGTTATCAATTTAAAGTGATTGATAACAAAAAGACGACTCATTGTAATCTCTGTTTTATCTACAGTATGTGGAAGCTGAATATTGTCTCATTGTATATACCTAATATTTATGTCCTCTTTCATTTAAAGGTTTAAAAGCTGCTAATGAATGGCAGAGGCAAGGGGCAGTGACACTGCCCTAGCAAGCAGGACAATGTTCTAGAGACTGGCCATTTATACATATGATCAGCACCCAAGCTCCCTTTCCACCCAAGCTAAGACCAAGGGGGGTCAGGCTATGGCTGCTGGTGACTCAGCAGATAGATCTATAGGCTATCCCAAAAACCCCATCCTTAGCTCACAGGGATTGTGAGGTTGCAGTGACCAAAGAAACAAACGAGTTTGAGCGGAACTCGAACCCCAGACTGGCGTTCACCAGTCAGGGGACGTTACCACTTCATCATTGAGAACTTTCAAGAAGAGAAAGATAGTTTCAATATTTCACAACCCATACTATTTGTGTGAAAACAATGATAAAAAAGGAGGAGGAAACCCCGGTTTTATCGATGGTAATCACCATCACTTTTGAAAGATGTCACATTTATACTGAACAAGACACATAGGCTATACGATACAAATGCCCTGAATCATGAAAAGTGTCATACCCTTTGTGAAGTGGCCCTTCACTCTCTCGGACTGAGTTCTCTTGGTTGAGAGTACGCTTAAGTACACTTTACTGTCAGTCTGTTTAAAGGTTTAAAGGACACTCATGATTGGCAGGGAAAAGGAAAAGTGACATGGCCCTACCGAACAAGACAATGCCCAGAGACTGACCATATTACACATGAACCAGGCTAGGACCAAGGAAGGTCAGACAAAGGCTGCTGATGACTCAGCAAGTAAGCCTATAGCTCCCCCCACAAAAAAAAAAATCCTTAGTTCACAAGGATAGAGGCTGCAGCGACCAAAGAAACGGACGAGTTCGAGTGCGACTCGAACCCCAGTCTGGCGTGCAACAGTCAGGGACGTTACCACATCGGCCACCAAAACCTGTTGAGCAGGTTTCATTGAAGAAGGCAAAGTCGCTTGGTAAAACCAGCGGTTTGCCTTTTACTTATTTTTTCCTTTTCCTTATTCTTTCATCCTCTTCGTCAAAACCATTCCTATTGCTACTTTGATAATCTTGTTGATTTCTCTTCAGTAGTTTAATCTTTATTTATCAATTCACTTTTTTGCGCAGCGTTATTTTCCCAACATGGACATAGGGCACAGCGCATTCTGTTCGTCTAATGGGTTTGCAAATTCGCTAGTAATAATAATAATGATGATAATGAAAATAAAAGGGTTATTGTTATTATTACTTGATAAGCTACAACCCTAGTCGGAAAAGAAGGATGCTATAAGCCCAGGGTCTCCAACAGGGAAAATAGCCCAGTGTGGGCTAAAAAAGGAATAAAAGTTAAAATTAAATATTTTAAGAACAGTAACAACATTAAAATAAATATTTCCTATATGTACAATAAAAACTTTAACAAAACAAGAGGAAGAGAAATAAGATAGAACAGCGTGTCCGAGTGTACCCTCAGGCAAGACAGTGGACGACCATGGTACAGAGGCAATGGCACTACCCAAGACTAGAGAACAATAGTTTGATTTTGTAGTGTCCTTCTCCTAGAAGAGCTGCTTACCATAGCTAAAGAGTTTCTTCTATCCTAACCAAGAGGAAAGTGGTCAATGAACAATTACATTGCAGTAGTTAACCCATTGGGCGAAGAAGAATTGTTTGATAATCACAGTGTTGTCAGGTGTATGAGGACAGGAGAATCTGTAAAGAATAGGGCAGACTATTTGGTGTATGTGTAGGCAAAGGGAAAATTAATCAAAACCAAAAGGAAGGATCCAATATAGTACTGTCTGGCCAGTCAAAGCACCC
>NC_090754.1:73246389-73276389 GCF_036898095.1 Palaemon carinicauda
GGATATAATATTGACAAAGTGCAATTTTAATATCCACCAACCATACGTTTGAGTGACCTCTCCGACAATTGCGAGATTTAGAAAATATACAAACTCAGCGACCATGTTAGTTATAATTTTTAAAAAGCTACAATTAAGATTCTAATACCCTTGGACAAGGCAGCTTTTCATTCATTTCTCTCCAGATAACGTAAAATCATGAGGAAACAGAGGTTAAATGGTTCTATGATTTGTGTTAGCCACCTTCTTTAAAGGCTTTAAAGGCCGCTAATGAATAATAGAGGCAAGGGACAGTGACATTGCCTGAGCAAGGAGGACAATGCCCTTGAGATTGACCATATATCATATAATTAGCGCCCAAGACCCTCTCCTCCCAAGCTAGGATCAGGGAGGACCAGGTAATGGCTGCTGATGACTCAGTAGATAGACCTATAGGCTTCCCCCATCCCCGCATCCTCAGCTCACAAGGATGGTAAGTTTGCAGACACTAAAGGAACTAACAAGTCTGAGCGGGACTCGAACCCCCGTCTGGGGATCACCAGACATAGACGTTACCAATCAGGCCACAACAACCCAACAGTGTTATTCAACAGGGAATTCATATCTGTGACTTGAGGTCATTTTTAGTTTCCCGTGATCTACTGCTAAATAATCAGTTAGATTTCATTTGTAGAATTTGGCTCATTTGGCCCGGCACAAGAGTTGACAGGGCCTTTCAGTGTTGAGGTGAGAAAGGGGAGGGGCTAACCCCGCTGTTGTAGTAGAGGAGTAATAGTTAAGTTATTATTATTATTATTATTATTATTATTATCATTATTACTATTAGCTAAGCTAGTTGGAAACGCCGGATGATCTAAACCAAAAGGTTCCAACAGGTAAAAATTGCCCAGTGACGAAAGGATATAAACTACAGGTTATAATCAATAATAAAAATAACATATTTTAAGAAGTGATAACATTGAAATGAACTATAAAGAGACTTATATCAGCCTGTCAAACATAAAAACATTCGCTGTTAGTCTGAACTAATGAAGTTCCATTAATGCGTCTGCGGTATGCATTTGTGTTTGATGAGCCAGGCACAAGGTCAATCAACTTTTCAGTGTCTTTGACTGAAAATTGTTGTTTTCCTCGAGGCATTAACCAGGGAGTGGAGTTCATGTGTAGCAACAAGGTAGCAGGTTGGTCAGGGCAACAGCCACCCGTTGAGATACTACCGCTTGAGAGCTATGAAGTCATATGACTGGCCACACAGTACCACATTGGACCCTTCTCTCTGGTTACGGGTCATTTCATCTTTAAAGACACATACACAGAATAGTCTGGCCTATTATTTTATTTACACATTCTGCTCTTTCCTCAGACACTTGACAATCCTAAAATTATTATTATTATTATTATTATTATTATTATTAGTAGTAGTAGTAGTAGTAGTAGTAGTAGTAGTAGTAGTAGTAGTAGTAGTAGCAACAATCTTGAGCAGTACTATTCCATTAAATTCTTTGAAACGAAAATTCTTGAATGTTGAATCTCTCTCTCTCTCTCTCTCTCTCTCTCTCTCTCTCTCTCTCTCTCTCTCTCTCTCTCTCTCTCTCTCTCTCTCTCTCACCCAAGGGACCAGCAGCAAGAGTCAATCCTTTTTCGAGAGAAAGTCGCCCGCTGACATTCCATCCTTTACCGGGCCCCTCATTAAGCGCGATCAGTAAGCGATTAGTTTCAATGACAGTGAGATTGCTGGGGCATAAGACTGATTGCTAGGTGAACTGGCGAAATCCCTACAAGGATTATGCTGTGAACCAATCAGATGGCCCGGTAATTTGACATACCTCATGTTTTTTTCGGAGGGTTGTTGAGAGAGAGAGAGAGAGAGAGAGAGAGAGAGAGAGAGAGAGAGAGAGAGAGAGAGGAGATATTTAACATGCAAGAACTTTCGTTTCAAAGAATTAAGTGTACGACAAGTACTGCTCAAGAATGTTGCTGCTACCACTTCTGCTACTACTGCTAATAATAATAAGAATAATAATAATATTAATAACAATAATAATAATAATAATAATAATAATAATAATAATAATAATAATAATAATAATAATAATAATAATATCAACATGTATACCAGGTAAACAAAATCTGATAGTAAATAATTCAAATAACAAATATATTAAAATAATTCCGCATAACGATAAAGAAATTGACCCCACAAAACATTTTTTTTAATCGGTTCTGTCACCAACACCTTTAAACTTTTCATGTTGAAATTTCTAAACTTTTCTTTGAAACCTTATAAATATATGACGACAATCTCCGGCAACTGAGGTCGATTCCATCATATATACAGACACGTTTTAATATGTTTTACATTCCTGTAGCTTAGGACAAAAGCTAGAAAAACACCCTGAGAGTGCAGACCTCCACCACGACAGCTTATTCCTCGAAACCAGCTTGCCTTTCGTAGAATCAATTTAGTTCGTAAGCGTATTTTTTGGTCTACCTTCTCCTCGACCCTGGCTTTGACCTTTGACCTAGGACTTTCAAAATTTAATCACTTCCACGTCTCAAGATAAAAATGAATCCCTTAAAGTTTCCCTACTCTTTGAGTAAAATTGTGGCCAGGAAGTTGTTCACAAACAAACATAGAGATAAATTGACAAACAGGGGCGAAATCATATCCTCCTCCCAACTTCGCTGGCAGATGTAAAAATGGACACTTCATTATAAAAAAGGAGAATTCCTAAGCGGGTATCATATGTTATGCTCCTAAACACGAGGCTAAATATGATGTCAAAACCTTCTTCAATGTGCTGAGAGATTCAGGCTTTAATGCTGTTTTCCAAAAGATCAAAGGGCAGCTAAGAAAGGGCTTTCAGATACAGAGTAATTTGCCTTAATATCAAAGGTGTTTGAAAGATTAAAAATTCTTGAGATTTTCTCCTTAAACTCAAGGAAAAAAAAGACTTAGGATTTTCTTCTTAAACTCAGGGGAAAAGTTATACTCAAAATAGATTCTGAACATAATTTTCTAATAAAAAAAAAACCTGTACGAAAATAGTAAAAGCCTATAGTTTTTAAAATGGTTCTTTTTACGAGATAATAAACTGCAGACGGTAAGGGTAACATCAGATATTGATTTCAGGAGTTTCTCTGTCTGAAGGACCGTTAATTTAACCAAGTGACTTGCTTGAGGGTACTCTAGGGCACACTATTCTATATTACTTCTCTTCCTCTTGTTTTGTTAAAGTTTTTATAGTTTATATAAGAAACATTTATCTTTATGTTACCCTTCTTAGAATCTTTGATTTTTCCTTGTTTCCTTTCCTCACTGGGCTAATTTCCCTGTCGGGGCCCCTGGGCTTATAGCATCCTGCTTTTCCAACTAGGGTTCTAGCTTAGCAAGTAATAATAACGATAATAAATTGTTTACTGCATAGAAATATGTTTCATATGATGGTAGTAAATAGAGGATGTCAGAAATAACCATAAAAGTAAAGTATATACCAAGGAAATTAGAAGCATTTTTATCGGTTGAAAATAGCACATATTTTCTGATGACCACCAACTGGTTTGTAGTGATTGTTTCCAAGTGGTTGGAATGTATAAAATGTTCGGGATAACAAAGTTCTAAATGTTCTAAGGGGTGGTTTTAATATAGCTATCTATTTTTTCATCATAATTAAAAAAATAGTCATTTTTATAGTCCTGGTAACGTTCAACACTCTCCCCCTTCCTCACTCATACACACACACACACACACACACACACACACACACACACACACACACATATATATATATATATATATATATATATATATATATATATATATATATATATATATATATATATATATACAGACACACACACTATCATGATTCAGTAACTGATATTATGATACAAGAAAGCTACTGAATGGGTACATAATTCCAAATTCGGATTCTACATAGTGAAAAATGTATGATGACACCAAGATATAGGACAAAGTCTTTGTGATTTTATTGTAAAATGCATTTCTGTATATTCTGTTAGAAGATAATAGGTTTTATCAAAAGAGCAATCCAACTAGGGTTGTAGCTTAGGAATTAATAATAATAGTAATAATAATAATAAGAAGAATATGTGTGCAAATTTCGTTGCTTGTTTCTGGAAATGAAAGATTATTATAATTACCTGCTCCACTACAAGGCCTAATACACCATTCAGGGATGCATACCTCTACGGAGATAGATTAGGTAGCAAAATAGAAAACGTATAAGAGAAAAAAAACTGTCTAAAACCAAATAGAGAATAGAAGAGTGTACTTCATTTAGTGTGAGCACAAAGCTTGCTTTGTTATATAATCATTCTTCTCCCACTCTTCCTCCTCCTCTTAAAGAAGATTGCACCATATGGGAATTGTGCTGCTTAACGCTTTTACGATCTGGGAATATATAAAGACAGCAAATCATTTCCTTTCCGTCTCTTTGATACCCTTTAAGGGAGAGGATGCTTAGGGATTTGAGGAGAGAGAGAGAGAGAGAGAGAGAGAGAGAGAGAGAGAGAGAGAGAGAGAGAGAGAGAGAGAGAGAGAGAGAGCAGAGGTGAATGTGAGAGATTTCAGATGATGGAGTATTGTCGATTTCCAAGAAGGATGATAAATTCTTTTTTATGGAAACTTCCGTCATCAGGGGAATTTAAGCTGGGGAGGGGGGGGGGGGTATACTTGGCTTTGGATGGCATTCTTCCATTGAAAATGAAGGGCCCAGAATCTAAAATAAAGGAGAATGGTGAGATTGAAATACATGATGAAACTCCTTTGGTTTTTATTATGACGTCATCTGCTTTAATTACCTCCCACGAGTCTTATTATGCCCAACAGGTAGTTTATGATTTACTTCATCTGTATGTCTGTTTGTTTGTTTATAAGTTGAAAACAATAAATGGGCTTATTATCTGTCGGGAGGTTTAAAGGTTTAAAGGCCACTCATGAATGACAGAGCAAGGGACAGTGACATTGCCCTATCAAGCAGGACAATGCTCTAGAGACTGATCAAATATACATATGATCAGCGTACCAGACCACTATCCCCCCAAGAAAGGACTAAGGAGGTCCAGGCAATGGTGGTTGATGACTCGGAAGAGAGACCTATAGGCTCTCCCAAACACCCCATTCTTACCTCTCAAGGATGGTGAGGTTGCAGCGACCAAAGGAACTCACAAGTTTGAGCGGGACTCGAACCTCAGTCTGGCGATCACTAGGCAAGGACTTTATTAACAGGCCACTACAACCCAGGTTAGATTAATCAAAGGTTAAATATCGGAGTAAAGGATTTTCATTAACTTAATGGAAACATTAAGGGGTTGAATCTCTTTAAAGAGATTTCCTTTTTGAATAAGATATTTAAAGATTAGGTCAGATTTTTAGCAATATACATCTTAACAGTTGGGAAGACTGTGTTCTTCTTTATTTATTTTGATGAAGAAAACTTAACAGTAATTCCATCCTTACCGAATACTGAAAGCTTGAATTTTATGGGGCCAATATCCAGGTCGGAGGTTTTTGGTTGACATGTTGAGAAAGCATTTAATACTGCTTTCATATTCATGAATTATATTCATAATTCTTCGAGCTTTAAGTTCGCTTCACTTTCCCTAATAATGAGTCGACGGTGAAGGTACTGATTTCAGAGTAAATGTTTTATTGCTGGCTATTTTCCCTGTTGAGGACTCTGGGCTTATAGCATCCTACTTTTCCAACTAGGGTTGTAGCTTAGCAAGTAATAATAATGATAATAATAATAATAATAATAATCGCTTCCGCTGGCAATGGTATATCAATAGTTATACAATACATCAATAAATAGAAGTATCCTTGAGTTATCTAATCCTATTGGGTAATAATTGAGGTCCTTCTAGGATCATGCCCAGTACAAGAGTGCTTTCACAATTCCAAGATTTTTTTCTTCTGAATCTGCGGATATCTTTGATTAAAATTCAATTCGAAAATTTGTATTCGCAACTATTTTGGAAATGTTCAGTGCATATACTGTACATCTGTATTATTAAGAGTTATCTACTAGATTTAGTATTTCATCAAGGCTTCCAACATTGAATCATTTTTATATAACCAGCGAATAAATCCTTTAAATTTCACTGAAGAAGTGTTGATGTAGATTTTGATTAGAACTTTTAAAGGTTTAAAGGCCGCTCATGAAGAGCAGAAACAAAGGACAGTGACATTGCCCTATCGAGAAGGACAGTGCCCTAGAGACTGACTATATTGCTATGATCAACACCAAAACCCCTTTCGACACAAGCTTAGACCAAGGAGGGGCAGGTGATGGCTGCTGATGACTCGGCAGATGGACATATAAGTTCCCCCAAATTTCCCTCCATAGCACAAAAGGAAGGTGAGATTGAAGCGACCAAAAGAACTAGCGAATTTGAGCGGGACTCGAACCCCAGTCTGGTAATCACGAGGCAAGGACGCTACCACCTAGCCACCACAACCTCACCAGTACTCACCAAACAAGAAGATAACTTTGACATGAACTATCGACTAGTCCAAAGAAATATAATAAAAAGGAGATTAGCTATTAAGGGTACTGATATATCATCATTTCCTCCTACGCCTATTGACACAAGAGCCTCGCTTACATTTCTAAATTGATATTTTTCATCACAACCACATTACAAACTTTGAGAAAAATCCACTTGCTCATTCCCTCGTTGTCAGCTGAGCGATTTCTCATTTACCAACGTAATAGTTAGAAGCCATCCTGGAAGAGACAGCGGAGATGTCTCGCCATTTGTTGGGGATACTAAGCTTATCAATTTCTGACAAGATATGAGACTGGATGGATGGGGGATATACTTCCCTTTAGCAGTTCATGGATTTGGTTTATGACTGCAATGCCTCATTTTATTATTATTATTATTATTATTATTATTATTATTATTATTATTATTATGATGATGATGATGATGATGATGATGATGATGATGATGATGATGAGCTACAGCCTTAGTTGGAAAAGCAGGATACTATAAGCCCAAGGGTTCCAACAAGAAAAAAAATAGCCCACAGAGGAAATGAAATAAGAAAATAAATAAAATAATGTACAAGAGAAGTAGTGAACAATATAAATTATTTCAAGAAAAGTGAACAGCATTAAAACAGATCTCTCATATGTAAAAACTATAAAAAAGGACCTATGTCAGCCTGTTCAACATAAAAACACTCGCTACAAATTGGAGCTTTTGACGTTCCACCGATTCAACTACCCGATTAGGAAGATCATTCCACAACTTGGTCACATCTGCAATAAATCATCTAGAATACTGGGCAGTACTGAGTCTCATGATGGAAAAGGCATGACTATTAGAATGAACTATTATCATCAAAGTTTAAGTGACAATCACTTCAGGAGCTTTGTTATTAACACTCACTACATCCGAATCTGGGATTTTGTTAGCAACCAATCTGCACAACCATAACTCGCCCCTTTCATTCTAAAAAGTCACGACTCCATCGTTATCCTCTCCACTGCTTGCTTTTTCGACCGCTCGCTCCTCTCGGAGAAGGACACCCTGCTAACCCTTTCAGTGTAGCGCGCGTACAGCCCAGGACATCTAAGGGCATTGCAGACCTGCTATTGCTCAATCTCCTGAGGCTATACTCGCTGTTCATCCCTCTGCGAATCAATCATCAAGCTCTTCTATCCTGAGAGGATGTTATCCATGAAGAAAACTGTCTGCTTCTATAGTTCGAATTACTGATGTATGCATAACTAATCCCAAATAATTTAAAGGTCTCAAGGCCACTCATGAAAGGCAGGGGCAGGGACAGTGACATTGCCCTATCGAGCACGACAATGCTCTAGAGACTGACAAAATATACATTTGATCAGCGGCCAAGCCCCTCTCCGCCCAAGCTAGGACCAAGGAGGCCCAGGAAATGGTTGCTGATGACTCAGCAGGTAGACCTATAAACTCCCCCAAACGCCCTTTTCTTAGCTCATAAGGATGGGAGGTTGCAGGGACCAAAGAAACTAACGAGTTTGAGCGGGATTCGAACCCCAGTCTGGCGTTCACCCTTCGGGGACGTTACTACATCGCCCACCACAACCCTAGCTTAAAGTATGATTAAACTTGGTACGCAACAATTTCCATTTACAACGAAAAGCCTGCCCGATTTGGATCCAAATCTGATAGATCACTGTGAATTTGATAAACTGTATTTTGGCCAATGACCAATATTTCAGTCAACCTCGAATAAAGGAATTCGTTGGTCCAACGCGAAATCTTCCATTAAAGGTACAACGAAACGTAAAATTTTCAATAAATCCCGAAAAACAATTTTGGTTTAATTTATGAATTTAGAGCATACGGCCTTATACTGGGGCCTGGAAGACCATTCAGCTCCCTAGTGCAACTATAGTCCATTTCTTTTAGCGATTCATATTTGCACCGACTCGCAGGGGTGCCCTTTTAGCTCGGAAAAGTTTCCTGGTCGCTGATTGGTTAGAATTATCTTATCCAACCAATCAGCGATCAGGAAACTTTTCCGAGCTAAAAGGGCACCGCTGCGAGTCGGTGCAAATATGACTTGCTAAAAGAAATAGACTATAGAAGGAAAAGCTTGCACTCTAAGTATGGAGATACAGTTAAGGGGTTGGTGAGCAAGACGGAAGAAATTTTCCGATTTATGAGGGAAGGCAGCAAAAGCACTGCAAGAAAAATACAAGTAAACATTACCTGGAGGATGACCTCCAAAAAAGGTAATTAGATTTCAAAACCGGTTGCTATGATACCACACAATAAGTAACTATGAGATGCTCCAATAAATAGTATAAAAGATATCGATAATATAATATTCTTTCTGAGTTTCTTTCTTCCACACTTAGCTCGTCCATAATTCTAAATACAACTTTGCAGTTCCCATAAAATCAGCTTAATTTATTTCCACTAAAACCTCCCTCGCCCACAAAAAATTCTGAAAAACTTCAAAGACAATAACTACTATTTATTCTGAACACAAAATAAAGATAAATTATTCTGACCGCCACATAACATTCTACATATACGCAATAAATCTGATCCACAGTTATTAACGCAGTCCCTTTCATTCCGTGAAATGGAACATCGCGATATTTCCCCTATTCCAGGAAACGTTCGGGAGTGGGAGTAATAACCCCCTCTCTCTCTCTCTCTCTCTCTCTCTCTCTCTCTCTCTCTCTCTCTCTCTCTCTCTCTCTCTCTCTCTCTCTCTCTCAACGACTAAAGGGACAGATAATAGAGGCATTAAAAATTCTGAAAGGAATAAGAAATGTAGATAACAGCAATCTATTCACGCTTAGCACAAATCAGTCCAGAGGTAACGGATACAATCTGGAATTGAAAAGATACAGCACCACTCATTGTTGCATTTTCTTTACATACAAATTAGAAAATACTTGGAATAGACTTCCAGAGGATGTAGTAAACAGAAAAACGGTAAACGAGTTCAAGAATAAGTTAGACAAGCTTGTAAGAACTTTCTAAATGCATATGGAATCTCCGCGGATGGACTAGAAAGTCTTTGAGACATCCAAAATCCTTGTAACTACCCCCCCCCCCTCTCTCTCTCTCTCTCTCTCTCTCTCTCTCTCTCTCTCTCTCTCTCTCTCTCTCTCTCTCTCTCTAGCGTTACGTAAAAACCCTACCTGGTATTCCACAGTGATATCCTTCCTTCGCCATTGGACCGAAATTAACATGAAAAATATTTGAAATGGATTCACAATTCCGTACAGCAAGCAAGAGTGACCCCTAAAATTTACAATACCTTAGAAATGCCAATCAAAATGCTTATTACTTCCACCAACGAAGTAGGATTGTTATGTTTTACCCATGTTTTTGTGTGTTTGTTTGTGAACAGCCGCCTGGCAAGGTCACGGTCAAGCAAAATGTCCAATTCACGTAATTAGCCAGAAGTTTGGACATCGTTTTCACAGAGACTTCAAACTTGGTTCATATTTTGGTGTATGAAAATTCATGCCAATTAATACGTTAAGGTTAAAGGTTCAGGTCAAGGTCTAGCAAAAGGTCGAGAAACAAGCTGCCGCGGCGGATGTCTGCGCTCTACTCAATGTCATTCTAGTTTTATCTTATTTTATTTTTACCGTCAACTGAAAGCATTGAATTTCATCGAATAAAGTTCAGTTACAATACTTCTATTAAAGGTGTTGATGGGAGTTAAATGGTTGAAATGTTTAATAATAAGCAAAGTCAAGTAATATGCCAATGCCTTCAGGCCTAAAGTAAACGAATATATCAACGCTCTGTCATCCTCTGCTTTCTATCCACAAGTGAGACTTACGCCAGCGAGCAAAGAGGTTAGATTACTAATGATGCCCTGAATCACAAATCGTATCATTCTCTTGCAGCTAAGTTAGTCATCTGCGCGCTTAATACGACGAGTGACAGAAAGAACACACTTTTGATCATTATTTTTTTTTTTTTTTTTTTTTTTTTTGGGGGGGAGGAATGCCAAATCTTGAATTTTGTATAAATGGAATACATAGGAAACATATAAAACTTAAACGGGAGGGGCAACTTATTAATCAATAGATTTTTCTTTTTTTTTTTTGGGGGGGGGGGCCTAGACCTTTGAGATACATTACATGCTATGAAGGGTTTTGAACTCAAAGGCGTTTTCATGGCGAATAATGTCTACGCTTTAAAGCAATAACCTATTCTGTTCTTTAGACCGCATCTTTCGGATAATTGTAACACAAAGGTAAAATTCTTCTAAAGTGGCTAGCATAGTCATAAATTCCGTATTCAACTAATTTACATAAAACATACAGATATACAGGAAATTAATTATATTCAATCGAAAGTAGATGATAACTTCCGGTGATAATCAATCAACTCCTTGACATAATTATTATTATTATTATTATTATTATTATTACTATTATTATTATTATTACTATTACTTGCTAAGCTACAACCCTAGTTGGAAAAGCAGGAGGCCATAAGCCCAGGGGCTCCAACAAGGAAAACAGACTAGTGAGGAAAAAAAAATATTTTAAGAGTAACAACATTAAAACCTATAAAAACTTTACAAAACATGAGGAAGAGTAATAAGATAGGGCAGTGTGCCTGAGTGTACCCTCAAGCAAGAGAACTCTAACCCAAAACAGTGGAAGACCATGGTACAGAAACTATGGCACTACCCAAGACTAGAAAACAAAGGTTTGATTTTGGAGTATCCTTCACCTAGAAGAGCTGCTTACCATACCTAAAGTCTTTTCTACCTTTACATGTTAAATCTTCGCGTGTGTACATCTACTGTATATGCAGACCCCAAAAGAAAAATCCTTAACGAAAAAATCAATAAAAACCTCTCTCTCTAAACAAATGTGAGATAGAAAATGAATTACAAATAAGTGAGACTGTATCACTCTAGAAGACATGTCTATTGAAATGAGTGGAAAAGAAAGCTTCAGTACTTCTGGCTCCTGGAATCTTTATAATTCTAACATTGTTAATATGCTTCACAAAACATAAGGTACCCTGATACTTGCACCAATTTTTGCCACGAATTTTTCGTGGCAAGTCGTGACATTTTGTGGCACGAACTGAAAAAAAAGAAAAAAAAAAAAAAAAAACTCAGAATCACAGCTAACCTGGCACTAACAGGCACGACGAGTTCACGCATAGTTTGCGCATTTCCGCATCGTTCCGACGAGTTCACGAACAGTTCGCGCATAGTTCACGAACCGGTCACGAAATTTTGTCGTGGCCAAAATTAACATTTCAAAATTCTCGTCACGACATGCCACGATGTCACGATGGGTTTACGAACACTTCACGCCAGTTCACGACTCGAGTCGTGCAAATGCGTGCCACAAATTCGTGCAAGTGTCAGCCTGGCTTTAGTTACATAACACAAACACTATGGCCGAGAATTTGTGACAATCTCGTACACACGCGTACACTATAACGTTATTGTTTTATTTCATCTCCCGCTCTTCGCCGCACTGATAACAGAAACCCGTTTAAGCTTGCTATCACATGTTTAACATTAATTGGATTTGTGTCATTCTTGCTCTCTCCTGTCTGTATATAAGCTCATTGTCTTGTTCAATAAACTTCACTTTCATTCATCTCGCCTCTCAGATAGTCCCTAACAGTTACCTTGCATAATCTACCAAAGCCTGAAAAATGCTTGAAATTGGCGTTCACAAAGCGTTTATTTTAGATGATACAACTGATGTTTCAGTTGAATTCTTTTTTTCCAAATTTTCATATACGAATTACATACGAAAGTTCAATTTCGTCAAAAATGCGTATAAAAAATATACTGAAACATAGAAAGATAAAACTTCAATCGTTGATACAGAAATTATTATCAGGGAAAAAAAACAATTAAATGAACAAAGAAAAAAAAATAAAAAAAATAAAAAAAACATTTCCGACTTACTTCGATGTCAATAGTTCAATACCTGGAAAACTTAAATCTTTTTTTGGATGTGACTTTTATGTCATAAGAATAAATAATGGTGCCCAAAGGTTAGAGGTCGGTCTGTGTACACCACTGTAAAACGATAGGTAGCAGGTTGGCCAAAGCACCAGCCACCCGTTGAAATACTACCACTATAGAGTTATTGGGTTCTTTGACTGGTCAGATAGTACTACATTGAATCACTCAGGTTACGGATCATTTTCCCCCTTGCCTACATGTACGCCGAATAGTTTGGCATATCTTTTTTACACATTCTCCTCTTTCCTCATACACCAGACAACACTAAGATAACAGAAAAATTCTTCTTCACTCAAGGGGTCAATTATTGCACTGTAATTGTTCAGTGGTTACTTCCCACTTGGTAAAAGTAGATGAGATCATTAGCTATAGTAAGCCGCTCTTCTAAGAGAATGACACTCGAAAATCAAAACATTGTTCTCTAGTCTTGAGTAGTGCCATACCCTTTGTACCATAGTTTTTCAATTTCTTGGGATAGAGTTCTCTTGCATGAGAGTACACCCAAGCTTACTTTTCTATCTGTTTCCTTATTTCCTTTTCTTACTGGGGTATTTTCAATGTTGTAGCCATACGGCTTATAGCATCATGCTTTACCAATAAGGGCTGTAGTTTGGCTAATAATAATAATAATAATAATAATAATAATAATAATAATAATAATAATAATAATAATAATAATAATAATAATAATAATAATAATAATAATAATACCCTGGCGATAGGGGGTGCGTGTGTGTGTTTGCATATTTATCTAAACATTTAACCGTTATTTTTGACGGGTCGCGTACACTAATAATAATAATAATAATAATAATAATAATAATAATAATAATAATAATAATAATAGCTAAAATTATATATACAGAAAAAAAAATTAAATGTTGGTAGGAAAATATCTCTAAAAATAATTTTCATTTTGTTGATTATAATTAACATCAAAGCAAGTTAATTTTCTCGTCCGGTAGACAACAGATTTAAACAATCCGACAGACAGTTGAGGAGAGCCATGGAAGCAGAAAAACAGACAGAGAAATAAACTATGGATCCCATGGTCAGTAGGAAACTAAAATCGGAAAACAACCAATAACAAAACATACCCATTAAAAAGTGAGAGAGAGAGAGAGAGAGAGAGAGAGAGAGAGAGAGAGAGAGAGAGAGAGAGAGAGAGAGAGAGAGAGAGAGAGACTAACGGAGCAGTCAATCTAATTCAAGACCGAAAGACATTTTATATATATATATATATATATATATATATATATATATATATATATATATATATATATATATATATATATATATAAATAAACATACACATTATATATATATATATATATATATATATATATATATATGTGTGTGTGTGTGTGTGTGTGTGCGGTTGTAAATTCTTTTCATAAGGAAATTGATGATCGTGGTTCCTAAAAATTATAAGAAACAACAATTTCATGAATATTTCTTCTTTTTTTTTTTTGGGGGGGGGGGAAGATTGCTAGATAGGATTCACAAATTTAGACGATGCAAGTATGGAAGATGATGTGAGGATTATTTGTAAAATATGACTCAAAATTGAGATCAAGATTGATATTAATATCATATGGAAGATGCTGTAAATATGGCTGGTTTGATAGAAAAGTCGGTATTTGAGACCACAGTATGTAAGGTCTCCATGACTGTTTATCATTTTTTTCTGGATATAGTCATGTGAAAATTCACATAAATCACGGAGTTTAATGCAATGCTTCAAGAAAGAAACCATGTGGGTAGTCACGAGTAAATGTCTGTAAATAATACAACATTAACTGATGATAGTAAAATGTACTAACTGCAAAATAACTAAAGATAATACAACACTAACTGATGATGGTAAAATGTACTAACTGCAAAATAACTAAAGATAATACAACACTAACTGATGATAGTAAAATGTACTAACTGCAAAATAACAAAAGATAATACAACATTAACTGATGATAGTAAAATGTACTAACTGCAAAATAACTAATGATAATACAACATTAACTGATGGTAGTAAAATGTACTAAATGCAAAATAACTAAAGATAATACAACATTAACTGATGATAGTAAAAAGTACTAACTGCAAAAAAACCTAGAGAAGGTGATTATTTCAAAGTATTTTCAAAAGGAGAAAGTTAAAAATGTAAGGCAAAGAATACGATTATGAAGCTAATTTGATACTTGCAGAATGAACTCCAGAGAAAGACAGGAGGGATTTGATTAGTATAGGTATTTGGAATGAAAGTATTGGATGGTAGTAAGATGAGACTAGAAACTATTAGCATAATTATTAAGGCAGCTAATGGGGTGAGTTTCATCCAAAAAATTAAACTTTGAACGATCATTTGTTTTTTGTATATTATCTTAAGTTCGTTGTACAATGGTTAGCCATCATCATTATGTATTGAGCACTGCAATTAATCAGATAAGGAATCGTACATGAAATTGCTACTATTGGACAAGCTCTATGAATGGGAATTAAATGAGAAATAATTAATTGATGCTTGCAGATAATACAATATAGATTGAAGATAAGGAATACATACAACAATCATTCGATAAGTGTTTGGAACTTTAGCATTACTACAAAGTTGATAGTAAATGAGAGTAAGTGTTGGCAAGAGGAAAAATATAAGAGTAATTAAAAAACAAACATTCTGGATAAATTAGCATCAATATGAATAGTGAACGAATAGAAGAAGAAACATACAGGTACTTAAGATGTTAATATAACGAGTTATATTAAGATAACTAAAGAATAAGTGAAGTATTATTATTATTATTATTATTATTATTATTATTATTATTATTATTATTAGCCAAGCTACAACCCTAGTTGGAAAAGCAAGATGCTATAAGCCCAAGGGCTCCAACAGGGAAAAATAGCCCAGTGAGGAAAGAAAATAAGGACATAAATAAATGAGAATAAATTAACAATATATCATTCTAAAAACATAACAGCGTCAAAACAGATATGTCCTATATAAACTATTAACAACGTCAAAAACTGATATATCATATATAAACAATAAAAGGACTCCTGTCAGCCTGGTCAAGATAAAAAAATTTGCTCCAGCTTTGAACTTTTGAAGTTCTACTGATTCAACTAAGCAAGATAGTAGTCTATGAACAAACGAATTCGTAGAAAATTTGAATGTCAATACAATTTAAGAACGAAATTCATGAAGGGATTGTGGAGTCAGCTCTCATCTTTGGACGTGAAAGGGAATGCTCAACTCAATAGAGAGAGAAGAAAGTTCGAAGCTGTTGATGAGCTCAAGGGGTTAACCAGTATTTATAACAATTCTTCGTTCAAGGGGTTAACTACTGTACTGTAATTGTTCAGTGGCCACTTTCCTCTTGCTAAGGGCAGAAGAGACTCTAGCTATGGTAAGCAGCCCTTCTAGCAGAAGGTCACTCCAAAATCAAAACATTGTTCTCTAGTCTCGGGTAGTGCCATAGCCTCTGTACCTTGGTCTTCCACAGGATTTAGGGCAGAGTTCTCTTGCTAGAGGGTACACTCGGGTACACTATTCTACCTTATTTCGCTTCATCTTGTTTTAAAGTTTTTATAGTTTATAAATGAGATATTCATTTTAATACTGTTACTGTTTATAAAATATTTCATTTTAATTGTTAATGACTTCTCTTGTAGTTTATTTATTTCCTTATTTCCTTTCCTCACTGGGCTATTTTCCCTTGGGCTTATAGCATCCTGCTTTTTCACCTTGGGTTGTAGCTTAGCGAGTAATAATAATAATAATAATAATACTAAAAATAATACGAATAATAATAATAATAATAATAATAATAATAATAATAATAATAATAATAATTATATTGGTAATAACGATAGTAATAAGGATAATAATAGATAATTTAGTAAGAAAAGTAAGAGAGGGTAAAATGACATTATGAAATGGATTGGTCATGAGCAGAGAATAGGAAAATAGAATGGTGAAAAGTGCACAATTCATAAACATTTAGCATAAAAAAAAAGAGGAACACTTGGAGAGATAAGGTGTGGGAAAGGAAGCCCTTAACAGTCCAGAAGCAAAAGATTTAAACGTTTAAAGGTCGCTCATGAATGGCAGAGGCAAGGGACAGTGACACTGCCCTAGCAAGCAGGACAAATGCCAGAAACTGACCATATATGCATATGATTAGCGCCCAAGCCCCCTCTCCTCCCAAGCTAGGACCAGGGTGGGCCAAGCAATGGCTGCTGATGACTCAGAAGATAGACCTATAGTCTCCTCGAACGCATCAAACCTTAGCTCACAAGGATATTAAGGTTGCGGACATTAAAGGCACTAACGAGTCTGAGCAGGACTAAAACCCTCGTCTGGCAAACAACAGGCAGAGACGTTACCAATTAGGCCACAACAACCCTTGTGCGTACGATAAGAGTTAAATAAAGCGGTGTGAGTACTTGGGTTCGGCACACAACAATGAAAATTCTGCAAAGTTGTAGAAAGCTGCTGATGTAGCTCATGCATGATTTGACAAAGGAATTGGAGGAACATGCAGTGGAAAGGGTTATATGACGAAAAGTTGAGGTCATACACATTACATACAATATGTATATATATATATATATATATATATATATATATATATATATATATATATATATATATATATATATATATATATATATATATATACACATATATATATATATATATATATATATATATATATATATATATATATATATATATATATATATATATACATATATATATATATACATATATATATATATATATATATATATATATATATATATATATATATATATAACAAATGCAGCCATATATAACAACAACAACAGCATCAACAAATGCAGCAGTGTCTAGTCCTCAGATATGTCCTCAGTCATGTCTGGGGTTTGATCATTTTCCTCACTACGCTGGCCGGTGCGGATTGATGAAGGTGAAAGATTTTTGTGTGATCGTTATCAACAACCCATCCTAGTAAAGGGGCCCTGACTAGTACAACTTTGGTGATCATGGTGATACACAAACCCTTTCACTAAGTTAAAGTATCCCCACTCAGAAAGGGAGAATATATATAAAAATATATATATAATTGTATATATGCATTATATATATATATATATATATATATATATATATATATATATATATATATATATATATATATATATATATATATATATATATACCGCATTGATTTATATCTAATAATTGAATAGACAACCGATAAGAAAAGACTGGATGTTAATCATCAGGGATGTAAAAAAAAATATAAAAAAAATTAAATATAATTGGGAATAAACGTATATTTTTTCAGACGGATTATTTCTTTTTTATCCTCAATCCAATTGACGTAATTCCTACACTCTTTTTCATACACGTGCCTTCAATTCCACTCCTCCCCCCACCTCACAATCTCTCTCAGTCTGAACATTGGGAATTAACTATATGGAATATTTCCCAATTAATTTTTGTCTCTATCCTTAAACCCCGCCCCCTACCCACAGCCTTCCTCCTTCATCTATCTCCCTCATCTGACCCATCATCCATTAATTAACAACCAGGGGGGCTAGGGGGGGGAGGCAGGTACAGGAGTTGGAGGAAGAGTAGGGGGAGGTGGAATATTGATAAAGGAGCTCCCAACATTAACTTTTTGATGGGTATAGAATTTTTGGCTCCTATGGAGGAGCCCCAAGAAGGTGAAATATATCGAGAATGGGTTAATATTAGTTAGGCCAATACAGGGGGATACGGTTGGAAGCTGGAATATATAAGGAAACGAAATGGAGGGATTTACTATGAGGATTGGAGGATGGGTGGTCCACAGAGAAGGATATGTTTTAGACTAATTCTCCTCGAGTGATGAAGGGTAGATGAAGAACTCTCTTGAGGGTCTTTCAAGTACTGGTTATTTGTCCGTTCTGTTTATCATCATTTACTCCTGACAGAAGGACGAATAGACCGAGATAAGTAGAAATGAAGATCTCTTCTGTTTTCCATTAGGGATAATGGAGATCCCATTCTACAGTACATGGCGAACCCATATATCTCACAACGGCTAAAATGGATTACGAGACCAGTAATTCTATTAGGTCAGTCTAAAACTCTGGTTTCCCCCCCCCCCCAAAAAAAAAAAAAATCAGCTGAAGGAAGCAATGCTACAAATATAAAATAACAAAAACACATTTAACCTGTTAGTGGGTCGTTTCCTTACTAGAACTTTTATATAAGCTATTTATCTTCATATGAATTGTAGTGATATCGGAGAAGATTAATCATATCAAACGTTGGATATTTCAAATATTATACAATATATTTTCACATTTATAATTTAACACAATGGAATATGCCACTGTCAGCCATGAAAATGTCATCAAAAGAACTAGACGAAATTCTAAAACACCAAAAAAAAAAAAAAAAAAAAAAAAAAAAAAAAAAAAAAAAAAAAAAAAAAAAAAAAAAAACCAATATGAAGCTCAATTCATTCCACATCAAAAACATCTATTAACTACTTTCGATTTTGCTTCAACATTCCAACGATTTTATATGCTGTTGGTTACTTTCATTTCACCATCAAAACCATGAAATTATTAATCTTTCTGTACTGTAACACAGAACCATCCCCATCCACTCTACTAACATTGCCAAGGTCCGCTTTAAGACCCTTTCATAATTACTGTCAGTACAGGAAAATATATATCATTAACATAACTTGCAATTTTGCTACAAAAATTTTCATCCAACCACTGCTTGAAAGTACAAACTCGTACGATTTCACACACCCCCAGGGCCATCTAATACATGGATTCCCCTTTTGCATAGAAATGCTTTAACCATTAGAGCATCTACTATCACCAAGGGAGCCACAACCCTTTCCTTAGGACACTTCTGGCCTGAGACGTAGTACATTAGTACCTTATTCCACTGACACTACGTAGGGCGGCAATGTTTGTGGGGAAGTTCTACTTAATACCACCATAGAAGCCAATTACAGATTAACTCGACGGGCATCCCCTAAACTGTGTATCTTCCTAAACAATCAGTTGCTTTGATCACTTAATTCTATTCACTGGAACCGTTTAAAATCATAGGAATCTAGAAGATTCCTTACAGTGGAGAATACAAATAACCTTTGTTGCAATGTACGCAAGGTCAATTATTGTTCAACTTATGGTCGACACTTCTTTTTTATGTGGATTTCCTGATTACCAGTTATAAAAGATGGAAGAATCCATGTACATCAGCACCTCTACCAAGATCATTTTGGGCTAAATCTACTTATCTGTTTGTTCGAAGGTTTACGCAGACATTTAAGGATGGATTATTTGCAAAAATTTAACCAAACGTGAGCCTCGTGAATGGCCAAAAGTGATTAGATTTTAAGAGATATAGGAATTTGAACATTGAGGAAAAGGAACCTTTTTGTAGGCATATTCCACATCATCGGAAGATGCTTACCGTCACAGAACGCAATAATAGATGTTATAGTTTTGACGGCAACGAATCTTAAATTTTCTTCTACATTCTTCTTCTACATATTGTTGAACAGGGAAACTCAATTAAAAAACTAAATCACAGCCATTCAAAAACTTATATCTGTTTTTGGGGTAATTTGTTAAAATACAGAAAAAAGGAACTCATTAACTCGTTGCTGCTTGAAAGGGGAGGGTTGAGATTGACAATTACCGAACGTACATGAATTATCATTATCGTTATTTATAGTTAAGCTACAACCCTAGTTGGGAAAACAGGATGGTATAACCACAATGGCCCCAACAAGGAAAAATGCCCCAGTGAGGAAAGGAAACGCGGGCACAAACAAAATACAAGAGGGGTAATGTCGAATTAAAATAAAATATTTCAAGAACAGTAACAAAAATAGATCTTTCATATATAAACCATAAAGAGCTTAAAAAATAACAAGATGAAGAGAAATGAGATAGCATATTGTGCCTGAGTGTACCCTCAAGCTAGATAACTCTAACCAAAGACAGTGGAAGACCAAGGTACAGAGGCTATGGCACTACCCAACACTACAAAACATTGGTTTGATTTTGGAGTATCCTTCTCCTAGAAGAGCTGCTTACCATAGCTAAAGAGTCTCTTCTACGCTTACTATGAGGAAAGTATCCACTGAACAATTACAGTGCAGTAGATAACCCCTTGAATGAAGAAGAAATGTTTTGTACTCTCAAGTGTTGTAAAGTGTATGAGGACAGGAGAATATTGAACGAACAGGCCATGCTATCCGGCGTATGTGTAAGCAAAGGAAAATTTAGCTTCCATTTACATACGCTCAGCTTGCTAAGCTGCTTCTTCAGCATGAGCTCTTCCTATAGAGAATCTTTAAACTTATCTCTTTCCAATTTGCTGCTTCAACTCCTTCGAAAATAGCAGCTAATGAGTCGGCGTGACCTTCCAAGCAATTTTCCATATCATCGCTCCATTTAGAGAATATCAAATTGAATATTATAGAGTATTAAGGATTGTTCAGGATTTTGATGGAAAATACTACGCAGCACCTCTTTTCTTTGAAGTTTATAAATACTAAAAAAAATATGAAACTTATTTCCGGGTCTCATACAATGATTATGTGGTTGTGTAATTTCTACTGCCACAGGAAGAAAAGTCTGTAAGGCAATATAATAATTACCTGGTAGTTCCTCGACTGTGATTGGTCGCACATAAAACCAATGAGTTAGAGACCTTATCACAAAAGACTTCACGAGAACCATAAAGCTCACTGTTTACAAAAAAAAAAAAATAATAATAATAATAATCGAAAATTCTTCGTGAAAATATACTGTTCTCAGCCGTATTTCCGTAAAATATAGGCGACCGCAATTTTTACCCTACTTTGTTATTAGCTTTAACTGATTGGTGATCGTAATATCACCCTTTAACGTCAAATTATCCGTTTTTCAAACGGTAAATGCCGGTGTAAAGGATTCAAGTTACCCCCCGTTTCAAATTACCCCCCGGTAACTTGAAACCGGTTTCAGATTACCGGGGGGGTAGTTTGAAACCGGTTTCAAGTTACCCCCTCTGTTTTCAAGTTACCCCCTCATCAGAATGATAAATAATTCATGTGACATCGCAAATATGTATCATGCATTTATTGTTGGCTTCGCAGCAGTAGGAAAAGTAGTTTAATCTGGTATTTAAGACCAAAAATTGTGTATTAGTGAATTATATGACACGTTAAAAGTCACAGATTGTAATTCAAGGTTCTGAGATAAAGGCGAGGTAAAATTTTATTTTGTTTCTGTTCGTGTGATTGTTGATATTTCCGTATTTAAGACCTAAAGTGTCATATAATTCCCTAATTCACAATATTTGAAGTTACAGACTTTCATTTAAGGTTTAGTGATCACGGCGAGGTAAAACTTTATTTTATTCAGTGTGCGCGTGATTGTCGAGATTTTTTTTTTTTTTTTAATTTTTGATTAACTGGCCTTATCTTTCAATTAAACACAAACTATGACGCATCTAACTTTATACAAAACACTTATTAAGTAAAAAAAGATAGATTTTACCCGTAAAAATATTTGAAATCAAAACCATCATAATGAACCCTGTTTTAGCATTACATGGAAAAAAATATTTACTAAATTAAATATTAAGAAAAAAAAATGGGAAAATGGTAATGAAATTGTTAAATTTGGAATTGACCAAACAATCAAACGTGTCACAGATGCAGCCAGCTTATAAAAAACGACTTTGTTTCAGATTTGCAAGGTAAATTGGGTCAAGGGTATTAAGCATACTGATAACATTATAAAGGAAGACATGAAAATGGTCTGAATGAACTAATTTATTGAATCTTTTGTGATAGCACTAACTTCATCTGACGAAGTCACCATAACCACGTTTGCTAATATAACCTTTGTTGTAAAGAAATTAATTTTGTCGATTAATTAAATAAATTCTAAAACAATACAATCACCTACGTAAATATACCATATTAAACATAGTTAATTAAATCCTTTGCAAAGAATCCTGTCTTTTAATAATCAATCAGAATTGAGAAATGAATTCATTTGATATCAAAATTAAGATTATTTCTGTTAGTATGATAATCGTTTTATAACAATTTTGCTATTTGTTATATTTAAGAGTTTCAACTTGTCACCACGTGGTTGCAAACAAAAAGAACGAAGGAAACAATTTAGGGAGAGTATCAAATTAAAGGATTATATTCTTAGACCGTTCAAATCTGGGTGAATGACTTATTAGTTGACCCTTTTCTCCTATTCTTGGCTCGCCCATAGATTAAAGCGGCTAAGCCAGGTGTGCTTTGAAAATGACCCAAGAGAACTGGCAATGCCGCTATTGGGCTCGGAGTTTGCTCTTAAAATGGTTTGACCATACCCATAGTTGCAATATAACAATAGAACTCCTTGTGTCCATATATCTCTTTGTTTATTCATTTATTCTGTCACTGATAATGCATAGTAACTTCGTAGTATTTGGATGCTATGCACGTAAAAAATAAAAGCTCAAATATAAATTACCAACATGCATGTCGTCGTGCAGACAGAATTAACGTTGTGTAAGCTACTGTTAGCTCGATTCATTTTAAACCAGAGGACATTAAAGATGGTATGAAGTCTCGATTACTAGGTATTGTTGTTTTGTCATTTGATGAAATGAGTAATAAGAAAGAATGGAGCTATGACAAAGGGGCAGAAGTGTTATATAAACCGCATGGAAATGTACAGGTGACCATGTGGCGAGGTCTTTTTTTCTTTATGATATATTTCAGGTAAAATTCTTAAACATTTTATGACACCGTTTTTCAATAATTTTCCATTTCGAGATCAACAACAGAGAAAAAAAATCCATACACGAATCCATCACTTACTATTCTGGAAGATGGTTTAAATAGGATTTGATTTAGCCCATGATAACACACAGCTGCCTGCCTTTAGGCTAAAATCAGTAACAACAGTTGTGAAATTAACACAAGCTGTGTTCAATGTCATCCATAGAGGGCTATAAAGTGTAACGACTTTTCCGTAGTCCAGGTGTTTTCGTATACAAACAACCAATGTAAGTACAGTAGAAGCAAACAGCATGTACTGTACCATGTTTTATTAAAACTGTTATAATTGCTTACAATCTTGCTTTATTAAAAGTGTAAATTATTTACAGATATCATGAATGATATAGTATTTACAACATACATACAAATACATATACATGTATTATATATATATATATATATACATATATATATATATATATATATATATATATATACAGTGTATATATATATATATATATATATATATATATATATATATATATATATATATTATATATATGTATATATATATATATATATATATATATATATATATATATATATATATATATATATATATATATATATACATATATATATATATATATATATATATATATATAATATATATATATATATATATATATATATATACATATATGTATATGTATGTATACATATATACTTATGATCAATATGTTGATTATACCTTATATAATATTTGCTTGCAATATAATTATGAAATATTTCAAATAATGGAAAAAATAACCGTCAAAATCAAATTTCACCTCGTCTTCCTGTCTCGGTCAAATATGCGCCCATGACTGATAATGGAATATCCGACATTTATTAGCTAAGATATAAACATAAGACGGATAAAGGCTGGATATTAATAAACGATACCAATAGGTGAAACAGTACATGTATATACATATTACCTATTGTGTTGACCCTGATCAAAAGCAATTTATTAATATTCATAAATGATGAGATCCTGCGCAAAAACAAGGGGGGTAATTTGAAACCAGGGGGGTAGCATAAAACCGGTTTCAAATTACCCCCGGGGGTAGCTTGAAACCGGTATCAAGTTACCCCCGGTAGTTTGAATCCGGTTTCAAATTACCGGGGGGTAAGATTTGGAGGGGGGTAATTTCAAACCGGTACACCGGGCAACATTTATTCCAGAATTTTTACGGTTTTTTACGGCAAATCTTTAACAAATTTTGGAGAAACTCCGAGGAGCAATGGTGGGAAAAAAAACTGAGGAAATAAAAAATAAATTCTTCTTTCATAAAATCTAAGCAAAATCCAGTAAAATATTGATTTTTTTTGTATTACCTCTCGTTTTCAAAATAGTAGTTTTAATCACAGGAGGTTGCTTAGTCGAGAAGGGAAAACTAAACCTCTATCAGACAGTCCGTAAGCACAGAAACACTACGACAGACAGACTACAGAAATCACAAATTCTATATAGGAGAAATATAAGAAAAGGCAATAAGAAGGCACGTAAAAATGAGCGCATTAGCAGACAGACGTAAGTCAACAATAACATAAAATGTAATTATTTCCAAAATATTGGCATCGTTCATGAGAGAGAGAGAGAGAGAGAGAGAGAGAGAGAGAGAGAGAGAGAGAGAGAGAGAGAGAGAGAGAGAGAGAGACGATAAAAAACTATACTATATCAGAGAGTCGGTAATCACAGACACATTACGACAGACAGGTTTACAACAGATAGCACAAAGAATAAAAAGGGGAAATAGCAAAAAAGACAATAAAAAGACATAGGAAAATCAACGCATTATCATATAGACAGAAGTCAACAATAATATAAAATGAAATTGGTTCCAAAAACTGGCACCGTTCATGAGAGAGAGAGAGAGAGAGAGAGAGAGAGAGAGAGAGAGAGAGAGAGAGAGAGAGAGAGAGAGAGAGAGAGAGAGAGATTTTCCTCATCATTATGAGTTACAGATGCCCTATCCAACGACTCGAAAAATATCGTAAATCCATAATTCCTCCCATATGGATAATTATCCAAGTGGAGTTTCCTTTAGTATCCATAAATCCTTACATCGCTGATGGAGGGGAAAAAGAGGACGCTTTTATGATACACACAGGTTCTATCCCCATCCACGCTTAAAGGTTTAAAGGCCGCTCATGAATGGCAGAGGAAAGGGGAAGTGACATTGCCTTAGGTAGCAGGACAATGCCCCAAAATATAATTCTGAAAGTTTACAGGCCTCTCATGAATGGCAGAGGAAAGGGGCTGTAACATTGCCCTGGGTAGCAATGCCCTAGAGACTGACCATATATACAAATGATCAGCGCCCTGGCTTACCCTCCATCCAGGCTGGGACAGGGGAGGAACAGGCAATGGCTATTGATGACCCAGCAGGAAAACCTAAAGGGTCCTCCTTAGCTCACAAGGATGGGGAGGTTGCAGACACTATACAGAGTTTGAGCGCCACTCGAACCCCAGTCTAGGAAATAGCCAGGCAGGGACGTTTTCAGTAGGCCACCATAATCTTAATATTGAAATCTAACATAAAAAAAAAAATATTGTTATTCTATTGATCTAAATCAATTTGCTCTTGGAACATTTGATATTTTCAAGCTTTCGGTTAAATAAAAACACATCAAAATACTGTCCTTTATCAAATACGAAAATAATCTTACTTCCAATTCACTCAGTATTATTCCCTTTCCCCATTGAGGTACAGAAATTATATCACTGTATACTTGAGAACACACTTTGTATATTGTTAAATATTAGTGCAATTTACTTTTTGAATATAAACAGCTTATAACTACTTCAGTAACTATATACGAATACGAAGGGCATTGGAATTAATGTGGGTAAAGTAGCTGACGTAAAGTTTTCTATTCAACTGGGGCATTATTATAAACAAAACAAAAAATCCATAAACAAGGACTCGTGCAATTTCCGAGAGAAGCCACGCTTGCAAAATTAAATTCTTGAGAGGTATGTTAAGGCTAAAAATAGGATATCTCAGGCTAGTACAGTGGTAACGTGCTCGCCTAGCATTCACATGACAACAGATCGTTCCCAAGCACCGGGACCGTGAGTTCAAGCTGTTTACTGGGGAGGCCACTGCTATGTTTGGTCACCACAGTAGGGGATTGGGCTTGCCCGGCTGACGTTCTAGTGAGTATTTACTCTGATGAAACTGGAACTGAAACCAATCTATTCTGATGAAACTGGAACTGAAACCAATCTATTTTGATGAAACTGGAACTGAAACCAATCTATTCTGACGAACCTGGAACTGAAACCAGACACCTTTAACCTTTTTAATGTGACATAAAATAGATTTTCTTTTACGCTCAATTGTATGGATTAAGCAGTTACCTTTTTTCTTTGCTTTGGCTTTGAGGTAGACCGTAGTCCCGAATTGCTGCCCTACCTGACATAGCTTGGACCCCGGTAGTGTATGTTTCGTATGTAATACCAGTCACCAGCGTCCTTTCTCCCAGCAGCGAGGAGTCCTGGCGCGGTCAGATCGACAGTTCGTGACATGTGAGGTTTCTTTTATGATTTTAGGTGTTGGAGTGGGCTTGTTTGTTTGTGCATTAGTCTGTAACACCCAACTATTTTAAGTTCTACATAAAACGAAGGCAATGTGCTGATAAAAACTTGTGTTTGGAGTATTCATCAAAGAGAATATATCATAGAGGGCATCATTTTTTACTGCAGCTTCAGTCTTTACTCTGACAATCGAGTCAATGATGCGCTAAACGAGCTGTTTTATTATTCAATATTAATTACCACTTAAGTTAAATATTATATCGAGAAGACTATAAATAGATGGTTTGGCTTCTGGTTTGAGTCAAGTCCCCTGGGTCAGCTGGTTTCTCTTATGGTCGTCCACTTCCAATAGTACAAAAGTCTTTTTATAGTTTATATTTGAAATATCTGTTTTAATGTTGTTAATGTTTTTAAAATATTTTATTTAAATTTTTGTATTGCTTCTTATATCGTTCGTTTATTTCCTTATTTCCTTTCTCACTGGGCTATTTTTCCTTGTTGGAGCCCTTGGGCTTGTAGCACCTTTCCGTTCACACTAGGATTGTAGCTTAGGTAGTAGTAGTAGTAGTAGTAGTAGTAGTAGTAGTAGTAGTAATAATAATAATAATAATAATAATAATAATAAATTTTGGAAGCATCTATAACGCACTTGACTTTTATTCCATGTATCTGACTAAGGATTCTATACGTGAAGCTTCAGCGTAACAAAGAAAGAAAAAGTTACAAAAGAAAGTTTACATACCAAAGAAAGGAGAAAACGTTCCATGGAGTGCGCGAATCTAAGACTGGTTGGGTTTAGAAAAGAGATTATGGATTAAGGCGAGGTGATTGGCTTGCAAAGCAGATGACATAAAGAGAAGGTGAAGTTGGTGAGTTTAACGTTCCTGCACTGTTAAAAAAAACAGTAATTTTAATCGGAAATTCTCTGTAAAAATATACTGTTCTTAGCCGTATTTCAGTAAAATACAAGCGACCGTACTTTTTACCCTACTTTATTATTATCTTTTACGGGTTGGTGACCGTAATATTACATCTTGACGTCAATACATCCGTTTTTAAAACGGTAAATGCCTGGCAACATTTAATACAGGATTTTTACCGTTTTTATTTTAAACTAAAAATTTATAAGTGTGGAGAGAATGAGTTCAAAAAGGTCCTATGGAAATATGCTTAAGATAGTTGTTTGACTGTTTAGAATAAAAAGGTTGTGTAAGACTACTGACAATACGGATACCCGGAAAACCAAAAAGGACAAATTATTTTGATGTGTTTGTACAGAGTAGGAGTGACTGAATGCACACCTGATCAATGGTAATCTATAAAGTAGAATATGTTGCAGACGAGAAATGTAAATAAAACAAATGACTTTGAAAGAAGAAGCTGGATGAAAAATGGGTTGGGTTAAATTGAAGGAATATGAAGTTTGCGCGAAGAATGCAAATGCAAGAATGTGGTCATTCTTTTTAGCAGGAAGACCTTGCGTTAAAGAAGAGAGAGAGAGAGAGAGAGAGAGAGAGAGAGAGAGAGAGAGAGAGAGAGAGAGAGAGAGAGAGAGAGAGAGAGAGAGAGAGAGAGAGAGAGAGAGGATTGTGCTACGAGGTTTTAGTAGACTGAAAAAAAGTAGAAAATTAAAAGGAAAAAAAAAGACGTGCCAAAAAGTAAACTCATACTGTAAAGTAATTATAGTTCTAGGGAGCTGATGCAAAGAAAAGGGTTAATAAGGAAATAAAGAGAATACAAAAAAGTCAATGGAAATTTGTAAATGCTAGCTAATTTGATTAAGTTTTTTAAGAGGCCAATTACAAGGTAAAATGAAGAGGGCGTCCGGAGTGAAAGGGATAGATACAGTGTGGTGGCACTTGTGGCAAGTAGCTGACCAGGTTGACTAATGTATTTCTGAGTGTACGGATCGCTTCCAACTGAATAAAACTTAAAAAAATTACTAAAATTCTAAATTTAGTCTGGCCTATTTTTTTACATATTCTCCTCTGTGCTCATATACCTGACAACACTGAGATTACCAAAAAAATCTTCTTCATCCAAGGGGTTACTGAACTGTAATTGTTCAGTAGCTACTTTCCTCATGCTAAGGGTAGAAGAGACTCTTTAGCTATAGTAAGCAGCTCTTCTAGGAGAACACTCAAAGATCAAATCATTGTTCTCTAGTCTTGCGTAGTGCCATAGCCTTTGTACCATGGTCTTCCACTGTTATGGGTTAGAGTTCTCTTGCTTGGGGGTACACACGGCCACACTATTCTATCTTATTTCTTTAACTCTTGTTTTGTTAAAGTTTATATAGTTATATAGTTGTTACTCTTCTTAAAATATCTTATTTTTCCTTGTTTCCTTTCCTCACTGGGCTATTTTCCTTGTTGGAGCCCCTGCGCTTGTAGCATTCTGCCTTAGCAAGCAATAATGATAACAATAATAATACGGAACTGAGTAGAATGGAATATGGTACACACGAGAATATGTAAGGTTAAGTGATTGGTTTGTGGGCAAATTCTTGACTCTGTACCTTAAAAATGGATGTGGAGTTGACGTTACCCTGTATTTCATCCATATGCAGAATAATTGGAGAGTTGCAAGTTCTATATCATAAATCTCTCTCTCTCTCTCTCTCTCTCTCTCTCTCTCTCTCTCTCTCTCTCTCTCTCTCTCTCTCTCTCCTTCCAGACATAGTTCTACACCTCTAGATATAAATATAAATTTCATCCATAAATCTACCAATAAGATAATCATTTAATTATCAAATGTCCCATCAAAATTAATATCTAAGAAGAAATAAAAACATCAAACAAAAATAAAAGAAAATGACAGATTCTTGTAAAATCATATACATTGTCCGTGTTTAAGACATTTCCTAAATAATAATTTCCACGGATAACGAAATAGACGAAAATACGAGAAAGTTATTAAAAAAAAAGATACATCAAAAATTAAAATGAAGATAAAACGTAAAATAAGTAAAAACTAGTGAAAGGAGAGTTTCCGAAGCGCCCTTCAGATTCCTATAGAATTAATATCAACAAAAACGATAACAAGAGACATTTGTTGTCATCCGGAATGACAGGATAATCAATAATCCCAATTAAAAGGCGGGGGGTGGGGGTGAGGACGTGTCAACTCTT
>NC_090754.1:73281389-73286389 GCF_036898095.1 Palaemon carinicauda
ATACAATACTTTTAAAAGGATGTTATAAAAGACAAAAATATCTAATCCTAAAGTGTGAGCAGCGAGGCGAGGCGAGACGAGATTTGACTTCCGTATTGTTTGGTCAAACCTGACTTCACTTCACTGTCGTCAGCATTTTGGAAGTAAACCGAGCCTCGACGAGAGCGCCTGCCGCGATAAGGGGACTGTCCTGTTTTGACCAAGATGTCATCGTCTTAATTTTTGGAGTCAGCATATTTTGAGAAACCGAGCATGAGGGATATCCCCGTTTATGAAATATGCCATCATGGAAGGACACGTGCTGCCCTTTTGTTACGGCTTAACACGTGGTCCAGATTGCATCAGAAATTTCTTATAGAAGCTTTCATGGCGTGATCGAAGAGGGCGTTTTTGAGGAAGCCAATAGAGACGCAGAATTGTTAAAAAGAACGCTTTCTATGGAATTGCCCACTGCCCATTGTAATTAACTCCGCCCATACATGGGTATATAAACTTCAAGAAGAGATAATACAGGACATAAAACAAGAAAGGATTATGTCGGAAGCAGATGAGATCCAAGTCCTAACGAGATAAGAAACAGAGAAGACCAGAAGTCTGATGGAGCCAGATTCTAATCTTCCATTCAGACAACAAAAGCCTATCTCCAAAATCCTTTTATGGCTGAGAGGAAGAGACAAACTGAAGCAGCCAGCCCTCCCTGTTTGTGACGAGAAGTAGCCAACACTGCCTGCAGCCTGCCTTAGCTCAACACTATCATCAAATTCTTCGAGAAGACCTGTGATGTCCCTTCTTGATGCCACCCTTTTTGTGACATCTTCGAATCCGGTCATCGTGCCAGTTTCATCTGAACTTCAGCCGCCCTTCCACAACGATCTCAAGCCTGAAGTCTCCGTACCAGTATCATCTCAGCAGCTGAAGAAAACTATTCCTTAAGTATTTCTACCTTACTGACTGTTCCCCTTTTCAGTAGATGTTTGATTGATTTGATTTGTCAGTTAAAGTAAACGAGTTAGAAACGTTGATTTTCTTTATATAAGTTTGTGAATAAACGTGTTGTGTTTTTTCGTTAGTTTCTTTTTATATTTATTTCCCATATTTCAATGGTGGTTGTTGGAAGCATTTATTTTAATCATTAGAAGAACCTGTGATGATTTTAAGATCGTAACAACACATCTATTCCCCACACAACTTTTACAGGTCTTTCATACTTTTCAAATAAACGTTTCATAATGATGACCCATTTGCTAAAACCATATTGTTCTTCCTTCTACCAATTCTATTCTTATCTGACTTCCTTCCTTGACAAAAATATCATACACTTTAACGAGTGTAATGAGTAATATTTTGCCCATACAATTCTTGTATTCCTCTCATACATTCCTTCAAAATTTGCGGTATACACTTTATACACCTGGCCAGGCACTCAATCGCATGTTTACCACTTCACCAGCATATCTTACATATTATCCCATACAATCCAGGTGGCTTTCGACCCTTCAGCCTTTTAAATATCTATCATAATCCCTTAACAATTACCTCCAAAAACCTCTTTATAATATTCAGACAACAATATCCACTCTTGCCTCATTCAGATCTCTACTACCTTCCACTTTCAATACCTAATCTTTAAAATATTTATCTCTTTCATCTTAAGACTAGGTACTTTTATATATAGTCATTCCATTTTCATCTTTTATTCCCAAATATATCAGTTTTATCAATCATTTTCTCGTCGCATATAAGTGCATAAAATGAAAGCAAGCATCCACCAGCATAGTTCCTAAGGGAACCAAGCGAATCACTAATCAACCATCCCTAGCTCACAGAGACAGTAAGGATATGTATCCATGAAAAATCTATAAATCCCTAAGCGGGGCTTGATCTTGGGACCAAAGCAGTGGGAAGACGCCACTGACAACAGTTACAGCTCCTTAACTCTTCTTCATTCTATATCTCACTCACCCCTCAAATATGTTCGTTCGTTCGTTCCGGCTGCCTTTTTTCTAACTATGTTATCCTATCCTCATCTATAATAGCCCCTGAAATCTCCTCATTTCCTTCCATGAATCTCTCGTTTCCTCAAGCTACCACTTAATGTTTTTTTATTTCCTTCCCAACCCTCACATGACCTAATAACCCCTGTCGACGGTATGGAGATTAATAAATATCAACATTCAAAGACATTTTTACACTTCATGTATATATCTTCCTATATTCTATTTTTCATTCCTTTGCCATATCACTATTATTATTATTATTATTATTATTATTATTATTATTACAAGCTAAGTTACAACCCTTATTTGGGAAAGCAGGATGCTAGAAGCGTAAGGGCTCCAACAGGGAAAATTAGCCCAGCGAGGAAAGGACAAAAAGGAAATGAATACACTGCAAATAACGAACAATTGAAATGAAATATTTTGAGAAAAGTAACAACATTAAAACAGACCTTTTATATATAAACTATAAAAACTTAAAAAAATAACAAATGAAGAATATTAAGATAGAATAGTGTGCCCGAGTGTACCCTCGAGCATCTTTCTACTTTCTAATATCTCTCCTCCTCAAACTTAATCTCAATTCTATCTTAAATTTCGCTTCAACAAATAATGATACGATATAACTTCACGAGTTTTAAGGATGAACTGTTTTCACAGTGGTTGGATCACTTCACGCCTTCAGAGAGGCCAGGAACTGGATATCACGTCCGCCATTAAAAAGGAAACGCTCTTCATTTAGACGTTTTACTTTTTGAGACTATATTATGTGAAAGAGATTCGTTGCAAAAGAAAATCAGTATGATTTAAACCCAAAAAGATTCGACGAAGAAGAAAATAAGTAAGATTTGAAACGGAATGATTCGATGAAGAAAACAAGCAGGATTTAAACCAAAATGATTCGACGAAGAAGAAATGATTTAAACCAAAATGATTCGACGAAGAAGAAATGATTTAAACCAAAATGATTCGACGAAGAAGAAATGATTTAAACCAAAATGATTCGACGAAGAAGAAATGATTTAAACCAAATTGATTCGACGAAGAAAACAAGCCGGATTTAAACCAAAATGATACGACGAAGAAGAAAGTAAGTATAATTTAAATAAAAATAATTTGTAAAAAATAAAATAAGTATGATTTAAACCAAAATTACTTGACGATGAAAAAATGAATATGATTTAAACCAAAATGATTCGATGAAGAAGAAAATAAATACGATTTAAACCAAAATTATTCGACGAAGAAGAAAGCAAGTATGATTTAAACCAAAATTATTCGATAAAGAAGAAAATAAGTATGATTTAAACAAAAATGATTCGACGAAGAAGAAAGTAAGCATAATTTAAATAAAAAATTTTCGGAAAAAAGGAAATAAGTATGATTCAAACCCAAATTATTTGACGAAGAAAAAATAAGTATGATTTAAACCAAAATGATTCGATGAAGAAGAAAATAAGTATGATTTAAACCAAAATGATTCGATGAAGATAAAAATATGTATGATTTAAACCAAAATGATTAGATGAAGAAGACAATAAGTATGATTTAAACGAAAATTATTTAACATATGCCAGTATAGCTGAATAACACTTGATCTTGAATCATAATATTTTTAGAATACATCTATACACGAAATATGTCCTATTAAGAAAAAAAAAAACTCTTATTGAATTGTGAAAAATAAGATATACAGTACTGTATGCAATTAGGACACTTTTAAAACTTTAAAAATTTTTACATAAAAAAACTTATTTGATTTAGACCTTACACTTCTATAAAAGATAATTGTACCTACAAGTTGTTTTCCTGTAGAAATATTCTTAATGAATATTGACAAGGACATACGTAGAACTAAACCAAAAAGAAGCTACGATGTTTTGCACTGATAACACTTATGTAACACTTGCCAGAGCTACGATCTTTCGCACTGATAACACTTATGTAACACTTGCCAGAGTTGCGATCTTTCGCACTGATAACACTTATGTAACACTTGCCAAAGCTACGATCTTTCGCACTAATAACACTTATGTAACACTTGCCAAAGCTACGATCTTTCGCACTGATAACACTTATGTAATACTTGCCAGAGTTGCGATCTTTCGGACTGAAAACACTTATGTAACACTTGCCAAAGCTACGATCTTTCGCACTGATAACACTTATGTAACACTTGCCAAAGCTACGATCTTTCGCACTGATAACACTTATGTAATACTTGCCAGAGTTGCGATCTTTCGGACTGAAAACACTTATGTAACACTTGCCAAAGCTACGATCTTTCGCACTGATAACACTTATGTAACACTTGCCAAAGCTACAATCTTTCGCACTGATAACACTTATGTAACACTTGCCAAAGCTACGATCTTTCGCACTGATAACACTTATGTAACACTTGCCAAAGCTACGATCTTTCGCACTGATAACACTTATGTAATACTTGCCAGAGTTGCGATCTTTCGGACTGAAAACACTTATGTAACACTTGCCAAAGCTACGATCTTTCGCACTGATAACACTTATGTAACACTTGCCAAAGCTACAATCTTTCGCACTGATAACACTTATGTAACACTTGCCAAAGCTACGATCTTTCGCACTGATAACACTTATGTAACACTTGCCAAAGCTACGATCTTTCGCACTAATAACACTTATGTAACACTTGCCAAAGCTACGATCTTTCGCACTGATAACACTTATGTAATACTTGCCAGAGTTGCGATCTTTCGGACTGAAAACACTTATGTAACACTTGCCAAAGCTACGATCTTTCGCACTGATAACACTTATGTAACACTTGCCAAAGCTACGATCTTTCGCACTGATAACACTTATGTAATACTTGCCAGAGTTGCGATCTTTCGGACTGAAAACACTTATGTAACACTTGCCAAAGCTACGATCTTTCGCACTGATAACACTTATGTAACACTTGCCAAAGCTACGATCTTTCGCACTGATAACACTTATGTAATACTTGCCAGAGTTGCGATC
>NC_090754.1:73293889-73295168 GCF_036898095.1 Palaemon carinicauda
TCACAGTATGTGTCCACCATTCCATCAGAGTTGAACTTAATGGACAATTCTCTAACCCTTTTCATCGTGTCAATCCTTTACTTCAGATGAGTTTCAAGTTCAAATTTATCAAAATAAAGCTCGAACTTGTTTCTTTACCAACATTAGGAACGAAGTAAACTTATAAACCTCATCTTTCTACACTCTTGTTTCTAGTCAAGTATAGCGAGATGAATTTTACGTAGCCACTAGTAAAGCTGTGCAATACTTATCCATCTACCAATAAGACTCTCTCTCTCTCTCTCTCTCTCTCTCTCTCTCTCTCTCTCGCTCTCTCTCTCTCTCTCTCTCTTATAGAGCAGACACCGGAAGAAACTTCAAAACCCCGACACCACCAATAACATCCTTATCATCTTAATGAAGTGGCCTTATCAATGGAAAGGAACTAGAAATAACCAGGTCTCTTGACTCGATTTCCAATTTACTTCCGAAAGAGATATTCTAAGAACTATAAAAAACAGGCTTAAATGTTCGCCACATACAGTACAACAAGCCTTTAACCCTCCAACAAAAAAAAAAGAGAGAGAAAGAGCTAAAAAATAAGAGCCTAGTTAACCGTAGCAGGAGTAAGTCGAAGTGGCTTTTGGAGGATATAGGAGGCGAGGCCATTGATGAGAGAAAAAATAGGATACCCTATTCATCACCATAATTAGACTCCTGTATACACAAAGACTTCTTTTCTATTGGTTCATCTATAGGGCTCACAGACACCGGGCGTGTGTGACGTAGATATGGAGAGAGAGAGAGAGAGAGAGAGAGAGAGAGAGAGAGAGAGAGAGAGAGAGAGAGAGAGAGAGAGGAGAGAGAGAGAGAATCAACATATGGCATTTTTATCGAATATAAACAATTCCCTTTAATGCTTGACGAGAGAGAGAGAGAGAGAGAGAGAGAGAGAGAGAGAGAGAGAGAGAGAGAGAGAGAGATTTAATAAATTTATTACGCCCAAAGACGTCAAACAAAGTTACATATTAGCAGTTACATAAAGTACATCAGAAATCAACAGAAAAAAAATTACAGCATTGAATCATCAGTATATCAGTTACAAAAATAACATATATGATCGTATTCTATTATCACAACAACTGCAACGGACAGTTTAGCAGCCACCAAAGTGTGGATGACGAGTCATAATTAAGTCTAGGTGGTCATCTTTGAGAAAATATTGGCAGGTTTGAAGTAAATTTTGTCCTTCAGGTAACAGAATCCTGACAGTGGGGCAATGCAGGCAGTAGTGCTCAAG
>NC_090754.1:73295668-73300668 GCF_036898095.1 Palaemon carinicauda
GAGGGGGGAGTAAGTTTTGGCTCTGGTTACACGTGGTTCGATGTCAATAATTGGAGAGGTTACTTAAAACCACCTCGCTCCTCTGACGCTGGGCCGAGGCTTAAGTAATGGTCGCTTAAAGATCCATCCTTCGTCTGAAACGAAGCTCAATTCCTTTCGAATACAGTAAATTTTCAATTTTGCAGAGATTTTGAAATCGAGTGAAAATAGCCAGTTTTGCGAAACGTTTGTTTTAACCCCCACCCCCCCCCCCCTTTAGGTTTATAGAATTAGTAGAATAATTGCAGAATGGCAAGCTATTCTAACATTACACTACATTGTTACTGCACGTGCAGCAAGCAAGGTACATACAAATAAAGATGGATGCCCTATTTACGTCTTCTTCTACACTGCAACCGTCATCGGACTCAATGTCAAAAAGACTGAATGTAACAAGCTTATTTCATCTCTATTACCATTCCGTTGCTATATTATCTATCTTCATGTCAATATCAACCTTTGACAAAAACTTTTGAATGTTTATATGCATTTGTCACTCTTATGCGAGCCTTTGGGGGCCTATAAAATATGTATGTTGTCTCTAAATAAAGTCAGTTGTCCGGGAGCTATCCTTGTATTCAATACCTCCTCCGCCATCGTCACAGTATGCGTCCACCATTCCATCAGAGTTGAACTTAATGGACAATTCTCTAACCATTTCATCGTGTCAATCCTTTACTTCAGATGAGTTTCAAGTTCAAATTTATCAAAATAAGCTCTAACTTGTTTCTTTACCAACATTAGGAACGAAGTAAACTTATAAACCTCATCTTTCTATACTCTTGATTCTAATCAATTACAGCAAGATAAATTTTACGTAGCCACTAGTAAAGCTGTGCAATACTTATCCATCTACCAATAAGACACACTCTCTCTCTCTCTCTCTCTCTCTCTCTCTCTCTCTCTCTCTCTCATAGAGCAGACACCGGGAAGAAACTTCAAAACCCCGACACCAATAACATTCTTATCATCTTAATGAAGTGGGCCTTATCAATGGAAAGGAACTAGAAATAACCAGTCTCTTGACTCGATTTCCAATTTACTTCCGAAAGAGATATTCTAAGAACTATAAAAAATTAGGCTTAAATGATCGCACATACAGTACAACAAGCCTTTAACCCCACCAACAAAAAGAAGAGAGAGAAGAGAGCTAAAAAATAAGAGCCAAGTTAACCGTAGCAGGAGTAAGTCGAAGTGGGCTTTTGGAGGATATAGGAGGCGAGGCCATTGATGAGGAGAAAAAAATAGGATACCCTATTCATCACCATAATTAGACTCCTGTATACACAAAGACTTCTTTTCTATTGGTTCATCTATAGGGCTCACAGACACACCGGGGCGTGTGTGACGAAGATATGGAGAGAGAGAGGAGAGAGAGAGGAGAGAGAGAGAGAGGAGAGAGAGGAGAGAGGAGAGAGAATCAACCATATGACATTTTTATCGAATATAACATTTCCCTTTTAATGCTTGACAAGAGAGAGAGAGAGAGAGAGAGAGAGAGAGGAGAGAGAGATTTAATAAACTTATTACGCCCAAAGACGTCAAACAAAGTTACATATTAGCAGTTACATACAGTACATCAGAAATCAACAGAAAAAAAAATTACAGCATTGAATCATCAGTATATCAGTTACAAAAATAACACATATGATCGTATTCCATTAATCACAACAACTGCAACAGACAGTTTAGCAGCCACCAAAGTGTGGATATGACTAGTCAAAATTAAGTCTAGGTGGTCATTTTTGAGAAAATATTGGCAGGTTTGAAGTAAATTTTGTCCTTCAGGTAACAGAATCCTGACAGTGGGGCAATGAAGGCAGTAGTGCTCAAGGTTATTAGCATTAGCAAGGTTACACAGTTTACATGAGTGTAGTGTGGTATATCTAGTGTCTGTCCAACCTGCCACACAGGACGATATCTCAACCTTATCCTGGCACTTAGGACATTATGCCTACGCACCATGACTCCACGTCGCCGGTACTTGTGACGGCTCTGCAGAAAGTTATCATGATGTTGTATGGGAACACTAGTGCCCCTCTCTGCATACCTACGCTGTACTGTACAGGCAAAAGCTGCTGAATATATTCTATGTTTAAGGCAGCGAAGTGAGGGGCTCAACATTTCTGTCATCAAGGTCCAGCGTGCAGGCAGCTTTAGCAAGACTGTCCACCATGTCATTCCCAGCAAAAGAGAGAGAGAGAGAGAGAGAGAGGAGAGAGAGAGAGAGAGAGAGATACTAATAAACGCACGACACATTTTTATCGAATATAATTCCCTTTCATGCTTGACAAGAGAGAGAGAGAGAGAGAGAGAGAGGAGAGGAGAGAGAGAGAGTAATCAATGTATGACATTTTTATCGAATACAATAATTCCCTTTCATGCTTGACACGAGAGAGAGAGAGAGAGAGAGAGAGAGAGAGAGAGAGAGTAATCAATGTATGACATTTTTATCGAATACAATAATTCCCTTTCATGCTTGACACGAGAGAGAGAGAGAGAGAGAGAGAGAGAGAGAGAGAGAGAGTAATCAATGCATGATATATTTTCATCGAATGTAATTTCCTTTCATGCTTGACACGAGAGAGAGAGAGAGAGAGAGAGAGAGAGAGAGAGAGAGAAAGTAATCTACGCATGACATATTTTCATCGAATATAATTCCCTTTCATGCTTGACACGAGAGAGAGAGAGAGAGAGAGAGAGAGAGAGAGAGAGACTGGGTTCTGGTGTCAACTTACGCTGGGAAAGTAAACTGAATTTTGTTTAGACACCGCTTTTTTCGAGATCCCTTTTCGTAACCACATTCGCATCCATTACGTGTCTGGTTGCACGAGGAATTTAAAAGAGTAACCTATGTAACCTGGTATCTTTTGCCTTTGCGCAATACATTTGGGCTGTTACAATGGTTACTTCTAATATGCCTCTATATTGGAGAAGTGTAGCTGTTTTTTGCACAAAAGGAGAAAATAAAATTGAATTAAATTGTACTAAAATTGAAACAATTATACAAAAATTTAAATAAACTAATAAAATTGAAATTAATTGTACTAAAACTCAAATAAATTGTATTAAAATTGAAATAAATTGTACTGAAACTTAAATAAATTGAACTAAAATTGAAGTAAATTGTACTAAAACTTGGATGAATTATACTAAAATTTAAATAAATTGTACTAAAATCCGGATACACTGTACTAAAATATAACAATAAATTGTACTAAAACTTAAATAAATTGTACTAAATTCAAAATAAACTGTACAAAAATTGATAAGAATTGTATTAAACTAAAACAAGTTGTACTAAAATCGAAATAAACTGTATTAAAATATAGATAAATTGTACTCAAACTTAAATCCATTGTCATAAAATTGAAACAAATTGTACTAAAATTGAAATAAATTGTGCTAAAACTTAAATCATTTGTATTAAAATTTAAATAAATTGTACGGAAGCTGAAATAAATTACTCTAAGCATGGGGATGATAACATAAGACATGATGATTGTCGCAGTTGAATTTTTTTTTTTTTTTGGGGGGGGGTTACAAGAAATGGTGACAAATAAAAATCTACAGACAATACAATTGAATAAACTAAAGTTCTTCATTATAGAACAAAAACTTAGGGTAACATACTATGAATGGGTATCCATCCATTGAAATACGCAAATTCATCCCAAACTCTACCAATTAACAACAACAAATTTCCCTTAATATTCCAAATTCATCCTAACGTCTGCCAATAAACAACAAAAAAAAAGCTCCCTTAATATTTCAAATTTATCCCAAACTCTACCAATTAACAACAACAAATTTCCCTTAATATTCTAAATTCATCCTAACGTCTGCCAATAAACAAACAAAAAAAAAAGCTCCCTTAATATTTCAAATTTATCCCAAACTCTGCCAGTAAAAAAATAACAAAGTTCCCTTAATATTTCAAACTTATCCCAAACTCTGCCAATAAACAAAAGCAAAATTCCCTTAATATTTCAATTTCATCCCAAACTCTGCCAATAAACAACAACAGAGTTCCCTTAATATTTCATATTCATCCAAAACTCTACCAATAAACAACAACAAAGTTCCCTTAATATTTCAAATTTATCCAAAACTCTGCCAATACACAACAAAGTTCCCTTAATATTTCATATCTATCCCAAACTCAGCCAATAAACAAAAAAAAATTCCCTTAATATTTCAAATTTATCCCAAACTGCCATTAAACAACATCAAAGTTCCCTTAATATTTCAAATTTATCCCAAACTCTGCCAATAAACAACAACAAAGTTCCCTTAATATTTCAAATTTATCCCAAACGCTGCCAATAAACATCAACAAACTTCCCTTAATATTTCAAATTTATCCCAAACTCTGCCAATAAACAACAACAAAGTTCCCTTAATATTTCAAATTTATCCCAAACTCTTCCAATAAACAACAACAAAGTTTCCTTAATATTTCAAATTTATCCCAAACTCTTCCAATAAACAAAAACAAAGTTCCCTTAATATTCCAAATTTATATCAAACTACCAATAAACAACAAAGTTTCCTTGATATTACAAATTTATACCAAACTCTTCCAATAAACAACAACAAAGTTTCCTTAATATTACAAATTTATCCCAAACTCTGCCAACAAACAACAAAGTTTCCTTAATATTTCAAATTTATCCCAAACTCTTCCAATAAACAACAACAAAGTTCCCTTATTATTTCAAATTTATCCCAAAGTTTGCCAATAAACAACAACAAAGTTCCCTTAATACTTCAAATTTATCCCAAACTCTGCTAATAAACAAAAACCAAAGTTCCCTTAATATTTCAAATTTATCCCAAAATCTGCCAATAAACAGCAACAAAGTTCCATTAATACTTCAAATTTATCCCAAACTCTGCTATTAAACAAAAAACAAAGTTCCCTTAATATTTCGAATTTATTCCAAACCCTGCCAATAAAC
>NC_090754.1:73308168-73310668 GCF_036898095.1 Palaemon carinicauda
TTTTTGAAGGATGGGTCTATAAATTCGCTCAAGGGGTTAACTACTGCACTGTAATTGTTCAGTGGCTACTTTCCTCTTGGTAAGGGTAGAAGAGACTCTTTAGATATGGTAAGCAGCTCTTCTAGGAGAAGGACACTCCAAATTCAAACCATTTTAGGCGTGATTCTTGACAGCAAATTTACTTTTGAGAAACATATAAGGTCTGTGTCTTCTTCAATTGCACAAAAAATTGGCTTATTGAGAAAGTCTTTTAAGATATTCGGTGATCAATCTATTTTGAAGAAGTGTTTTAATTCTTTTATTCTACCTTGTTTTGAGTATTGTTCTCCGGTCTGGTCTTCAGCTGCTGATTCTCATCTTAATTTGTTGGACAGAAACTTACGGTCTATTAAATTTCTTATTCCTGATCTAGATATTAATCTCTGGCACCGTCGATCAATTAGTTCATTATGCATGTTGCATAAGATTTTTCATAACTCTGACCATCCTTTACATTCGGATCTCCCTGGACAATTCTATCCTGTTCGTAATACTAGGCAGGCAGTTAATTCTAATAGCCAGGCCTTCTCCATCATAAGACTCAATACTACGCAGTACTCTAGAAGTTTTATTCCAGCTGTTACCAAGTTGTGGAATGATCTTCCTAATCGGGTTGTTGAATCAGTAGAACTTCAAAAGTTCAAAGTTGGAGCAAATGCTTTTTTGTTGACCAGACGGACATGAGTCTTTTTATAGTTTATATATGACATTTTTGTTGTTGACATTGTTAATAGTTTATATATGATATATCTCTTTTGACATTACTTTTTTTTAGAATGATTTATTGTTAATTTGTTTTCTTCAGTTATTTATTTCCTTATTTCCTTTCCTCACTGGGCTATTTTTCCCTATTGGAGCCCCTGGGCTTATAGCATCTTGCTTTTCCAATTAGGGTTGTAGCTTGGATAGTAATAATAATAATAATAATGGTGTTATTTCTCTTCTTGTTTATTCAAAGTTTTTATAGTTTACATGTGAAAGATTTATTTAATGTTGTTTCTGTTCTTAAAATATTTTATTCTAATTGTTAATTACTTCTCTTGTAGTTTCCTCATTTCCTTTCCTCACTGGGCTATTTTTCCTGTTGAAGCCCTCGGGCTTATAGCATCCTGCTTTTCCAACTAGGGTTGTAGCTTAGCAAGTAATAATAATATAGCAGGGCGCTGGAGCCTGAAGGTCTAACGTAGTGCTACATTGGAGGGGGGGGGGGGTTTGGCGCGGTGTTGGTTTTATATTGCCTAACCTTATGTAAAGCACGGGCTCTTGCAGTGGCAACCCGTAAGAATAAGGAGAGGGGCATTGTTGGGTCTTAAGGGAAGGTTCCCCCGGCGTTTTTAACCGCATAGGTCACCACTTAACGTTGTAATTGTTCACACGAAACTTTTTAAGCGCAGCGGCCACCGCACGATAATGCCTTTTTAGTTATATATTCATTTCATTATTTTTTTTGTGGCATTCAGTGTCAGACTGAACGTGGAAGAAATAGATTGCTTTTGGCACTGTAAGAATAATGTAATTTACCTACATGTATCTCGAAACCGCCCCTAACAGCGCGTTGGTATTAATCATTATCATTATCTTTAATAATGATGATGATTATTATTATTATTATTATTATTACTATTATTATTATTATCATCATTATTATTATTATTATTTCGGCATATTGAAAACCACAGCAATACGATGCGGTTACTTGTGAACTATTCCTCAAGTTAACACTGAACCAATGCCCTGTGTGAATCCGGTTTAAAAGACTGGACAGCAAAAGTGAAAAGACAAAAATCTGGAGCGAGGTGAACTGAAGTCTCCAGGGGGGTCCAAGGCTTCAGAAGGATTCGAAGCCTTCGGAGGATCCGGAGCTAAAATGGAATTGCAGCTAGGGCCCCAAGGGCACTGCTACGACCCTTTTATAATGACTACAGCTGTCGTAGAATACAGCTGTTGAATAAATGCACGGAGAATGTATAATTGAATTGAATTATAATACAAAGTGGCCTTTTAGAAATGATAATGGCCAAATAGCTGTGTGCGCCTGACGTGCTGTTTCTGTTCAAGAATGGGAAGCTTTTGTAGATCTGACAAAGCTGCCTGCTGTTCCAATATTGAGGGTATCTGTACTTGTTGAGAGAGAGAGAGAGAGAGAGAGAGAGAGAGAGAGAGAGAGAGAGAGAGAGAGAGAGGGGGGGGGGGGATCCTCGTGACACCTATGGATGAAAGAGTGAATTTACCAGAGTTATGAATCGATGGGTGGTTCGGACCCATGAACTAGCCACACCAGGCCTGCCAACACTCCCACAAAAGCAGGGGTTGATTGAATGACTACGTTAGGCATAAAAAAGCCTGTGCATTGTATTTTTTTTTATCGTACACTGTTAAAAATTTGCGTTAAAAAAACCGTAAATGCCTGGCAACATTTATTCCAGGATTTTTACCGTTTTAAAAACGAATATATTGACGC
>NC_090754.1:73315668-73335668 GCF_036898095.1 Palaemon carinicauda
TAAGTTCACCAAACGTTCAGCCAGACTCCACAAGGCACTAAAAGAGTTGGAAGACCCAGGCTTACATAGCTGAGGACTATGAAGCTTGAAGTAGATGATGAACTAGAGAGTATTGAAATAAAAGCTCAACATAAAGAAGATTGGCGAAATTTAACCGAGGCCCTTTGCATCAATGGGCGTAGGAGGAGATGATGATGGTATGTAGGCTATAAGCGGTATAGCTCCATTCTTCTGGATATGTAGTCTAAGTGAATAGCTGTAATTACCAAAAAAAAAAAAAAAAAAAAAAAAAAAAATTCGGGTGAATGGTAAATTCTAAATAAAGGAATAACACTGAATTGCTCATACATATGTATAAGAGCAATTATTCACGGAACATAATTTCTTTTTCCAAACATTAATAAAAAAAAAACCTTTATCAAATCATGCAAAGATAAAATCCCGATTATATAAGAAAAATATTTGGACAGGCATCTTTTGAAGGAACTAGAAACACTAAATTGTTTATGAAAAATAACGATAAAAAGTCTCGAAAGATATCAGTTATAATCAAATAATAAGTGTAACATTAAGTCTTTACGCGTTCTCTACCTTCAATCCTTCTGTCAAAATTAAATTTAAAAGATGATGAAACAAGAGAAGGAAAAAAACGAAATGTGAAGCTAGAAAAAAAAATTAATTTGGCATTCTTTCCACTCAGTTGAGCACAATAGACATTCACCCAGTAACTAATGAAAAGCTTCATGAATGTTTTTCCCATCAAAAATTTCACGGATTTGGTTTTCAACGTAATTCATGGTCGAATTATGCATGACGAGGTAAAACAATACTCTGTTTAAATAGCAGTAATTTTAATCCGAAATTCTCAGTAAAAAAAAAAAAAATATATATATATACTGATCTCAGCCGTATTTCAGTAAAATACAGGCGACAGTAATTTTACCCAACTTTGTTATCATCTCTTACGGGTTAGTGACCGTAATATCAATCCTTTAAATCAATATATCCGTTTTTAAAACGGTAAATGCCTGAGAACATTTAAACCATGGGTTTTACCGTTTATTTTACGGCAAACTTTCAATAGTGTATAGGATAGATGACGATAAATGTCAAATATTGATGATAATATAAAATCTATATATCTTATTCATCTCTGTTTACATGCATAACAGTATACAAGTGTGTATGTTAGTGTGTCTACAATTCCAAATTAGGAAATGAAATCACATAGACACAAACCAGCTTTAGGATTGAAGACCATTTTCGTTATGTTGAATAAACATACATTTAAAGTTTAATGTATTTTGTGATGCATTCTATTCAATGTATTTTACATTCACTTACGTTTATTGTTTTCTCGCTTTTCTTTCAATTCCCTTCTTGCTAAAGCTTTTTAAGTTTGGATGTATTTGAAATGTGTATTTTCTGAGAATGAATAAACTCATGATACTGACGAATTTGTAAACTGACCAAAATCTTGGCCTTTTTGCACAATGTCGAGACATTTAGATCATTTTGATATGTGAACGCGAATTTAGCGTTTTTGCATAATGGCTGGGAAATTTGTAAAATTACCAATTTTGCAAAATGACCAATTTTGTTAAATTACCAATTTTGCAAAATTACCAATTTTGTTAAATTACCTATTTCGCAAACTGACCAAATTTCTAAAAAAGCCAATTTTGCAAAATGACAAATTTTGTAAAATTACCAATTTTCCGAAATGACAAATTTGCAAAATTACCAATTTTGCAAAATGGCCAATTTCGCAAAATTGGCATTCTTGTAAATGACCAATTTTGTAAAATGACCAATTTTGAAAAATTGCCATTCTTGTAAATGACCAATTTTGCGAAATGACCAATTTTGTTAAATGACCAATTTTGTTAAATGACCGTAACATGTACAAACAATAAAACCTATGCACCATTCTTTGTGTTTGTATCTACTGTATATATGGATAAATATCAACACAATACCGTGCTCAAATAGAAATAAATTTCTACCTCATACTTGGAATCGAACCGTAGCCCCTTCTATATATAGTTATTTTCATCTCTGTCTGCAGTAGCCTCAAACAGATATCTAATACAATGATTATATAATAATGACTCGTGTTCATAAGCTCAACCTAACTCTCCCAGTCCATTCCCTATCATAAACATCAGCAGATGAAAAATGGTAATATATAATGATTCAACACGCAGTTTTATTCCTATTGTGTTATACCCATTCCTCATATCTTCTGTTGTGGTCATAGCGAAAATTGAAAAAAAAAAAATTGATCTTTCCCTTCGAGTATATCATTCTCATATCCATCTTTCACTGTTCTCTATTTAATGAAACCAGCAGTTCGCGTTCTCTGCATGAATTAGATATTTCTAATAATAGCTGTTGACCTGATACTGTCTTCAGTAGCCCTCGTTGGAGAGTACAGAAGTAAATGGTAAGTTACAAGGAAAGGGACAGTGCCCTAGAGACTGACCATATGTACAGTACATATAATCAACGCCAAAGCCCCCTCACCACCCAGGCTAGGACCAGGGAGGACTAGGTAATGACTGCTGATGACTCAGCAGGTCGACCTATAGTTTCCCCCAAGGAGGGCCAGGCAATGGATGCTGATGACTCAGTAGGTAGACCGACAGGCTCCTCCCAATCGTAACCCCACCCTTCCTTAGTTCACAAGGATGGTAGGGTTGCAGACAGCACAAGAAACTAACAAGTTTCAGCGGGACTCGAAACCCAACACGGAAAAGCAACTAAACTATAAAATGAGACTCAAATGAGCTTGTTTGAAAGCTCCAACAATTCAATTATATGAATAGAACGAGCTTTCAACAATTTGCGTTTAGCTCAAAAAATATTGCAGATAATCATATGGTGATATATTAGAATCAATTTCATATTCAATATTATAAGGAAGATTGTATTCTTATGGTGAAAAAAATAAACATAAATAATGAATTGTATAAAGCAGACACTCTCAACCACTAGAGATGAAGAGATCAAATCCACGCTTAGGAATAAGAGAGTGAATAAAGGCTGCGTCTATCCTACAGATGAAGGCCTGAGTCAGATGCTGGAGACCAAACAGGATGAAATATTCAAAACACGTCAGAATAATTGAATAAAAAACATTTGCTCAGGAACGAGGTCTTTAAAAACATTGAGAATAAACTAGTTTTTTCTTAATGGAAGAAGAGATGGGTATGAAAATTTTCTCATAAATGAATTTGCATGGAAAAATTGTCCCGGTATTTTAAAATGAGATTTACTTAGATAAAGTAAAGACCTGAGTCCAGGAGGGGGTGGGTGGGATGGAGGGAGAGGCCTATCCATGCCATTCTAACTACATTAATTAAATTTTGTAAGGGCTTAACTTCATCCTTCAAACATACTTGTATTTGCAAAACCCGAAATATAAACTTACATACAGAGCACTATTTAAAGCATGCATTAACACATAATGTCATCATATGTGAATCTAAAAAAAAAAATGACGGTATAAAAATTGGAGATTAATCAACAACACGTGAGCTGCCACTCTCATATATAGCTAACGATTTATAATAAAAAACAAAATTTTTACCCAACTTAAGGAAAAAAAATGTAACTTGGGAGCTAAGTATTTAGCCTTGAAAAAATATCCTAAACAGCTACCAAATTTCTCCGCATAGATAAGCATCAAAGTTAAGCTAACGATTCTAAAATATCATGATGACGAAAAACCAAACAATTCAATTTAGCAAACAACAAAGAATGGTACTTGTTTGGTTTCGTAAAGTACAGCTCGATGTCAAAAAACACCAGTAAAGAGAGTTAACCTTAAGAAATAGATATCTGTTTGAGGCTCGAGGTGAGGATGGCAGGTCATCCTTGCCAAGATTCTTGGACATGATGTGTCCTACTATGCGAGCGGAATTTTTAAATTTATTTCAGAAGCAAGTCTTCTGAAAACTATTTAACTATTGTAATGACCTCTTAATTTTTATGGTTTTAGTTGAATTCTCTTTTATTTTTCATATAAAGTAAATGCTATCGGCGTCAATGACCTTAGATGTCAGGATGCCAGAAAACCTTCAATCAATCAATCTCCTCAGTGGTTCAAGAAAATGGGTCACTTCTGAGTGCCCCCAAGGAGTCAAGGCTTGCAAGTAACCAGCCATCTATGTTACCAATTTAGATCTGAAATAATTCAATTCATGTTAGTATTTTAATGTTATCACTGTTCTTAAAATGTTTTATTTTAATGGTTCATTACTTCTCTTGTAGTTTATGTATCTTATTTCCTTTTCTCATTGGGCTATTTTTCCTTATTGGAGCCCTAGGACTTATATCATCCTATTTTTCCAGCTAGGGTTACAGCTTAGCTAACAACAACAACAACAACAATAATAATAGTATTAATAATGATATTAATAATAATAATTATGACAATAATAGGGTATGATGATTTATCCAACTGTTATAAATTGATTCTTCTGACAAAATATTAAAATATTGTGGTTACAGGTACAACTTAGGTTATATACTCTTGTACATAACCTAAAGGTAAAAAAGAAGTAGGGGGTTTTAAGCTAGGTTGGTTGGTTAATTGATTGATCGAAAGTAGGAGACCTATCAGCCCTCCTATTGCCTTTAACGTCATTAGGTTAAAGATCCTACTAGCATTTGAAAGCTTAATGCGAACCATTCAAACAACCAGAGAGTCCTTCCCACTGTCCGGAAAATGTCAGACACGCACTTCATTTCCATGTTGAACAATTTTGTGGCTTATAAATCTACAATACATTCTTACACAACACATATTAGATACTTCGAAACAAACTATGAAGGAGGTAGTTTTGGAAATGGAGCCCGTGCAAAAATCATTTTAAACACCTTCATTCTGGTTTTTAGGAAGGCTATAGTTCTACCTACTGAGTCATCAGCAGCCATTGCCTGCCCCTCCCTGGACCTAGCCTAGGTTGAGAGGAGGTTTGGGCACTCATCATATGTATATATGGTCAGTCTCCAAGGGCCTGTCCTGCAGGCTAGGGGAATTGTCACTGTCCCTTGCCTCTGCCATTCATGAACGGCATTCAAACCTTTAATAGCAGGAACAAACTTGCCTTAAACAACTTGCAGATATAATAACAACTGGTTGTACTTTTCCTCCAATTAACAACCTCCACGAATCGATGGTGGGTATTATTTATGAACTGCACAAGTCTAAAAATAATATAACTAGATTTATTAACCCTACTCAATAAATCACTGAGGTCCGAAAGACTAATTCAGTTAAAGACTTGGCCTGATACGACTTGGTCTATCATTATCATTATCATTACTTGCTAAGCTACAACCTAGTTGGAAAAGCAGCATCCTATAAGCCCAGGGGCTCCAACAGGGAAAATAGCCCTGTCAGGAAAGGAAGCAAGGAAAGATAAAAATTTTAAGAGTAACATTAAAATAAATATTTCCCTAAATAAACTATAAAAACTTTAACAAAACAAAAGACGAAGAGAAACAAGACAGAAAAGCTTGCGCGAGTGTATTCTCAAGCAAGAGAACTCTAATTCAAGACAGCAGAAGACTAAGGTACATAGGCTATGGCACTATCCAAGACTAGAGAACAATGGTTTGATTTTGGAGTGTCCTTCTAGAAGAGCAGCTGACCATACCTAAAAGTCTCTTCTACCCTTAACAAGAGGAAAGTGGCCACTGAAACATTTCAAAATATCCATATCCAGATTCCAGACGATTACTAAACTCTTTTTAAACAATGTCACAGTAAGTTACGGCTGAAGTGTCACTATGGCAACAAACGTAACAATGCTCCTGGTAAAAAAAGCTTCTACTTATGCCTAAAATAATGGAAGAATTTCAAACATGCTCTTCTCTCAAGATCATATAACTTACTTATTCCTGAATATCATTATTATTATTATTATTATTATTATTATTATTATTATTATTATTATTATTATTACTATTATTATTATTATTATTATTATTACTAGGTGAACTGCAATCTTGGTTGGAAAAGTAAGATGCTATAAGCCAAAGGTGCCCAAAAGGGCAAAATACCCCAGTGAGCAAAGGAAATAAGAAAATAAATAAACTTCAACAGAAGTAATGAACAATTAAAATGAAATACTTCAAGAAGAGTAACAACATTGAAACAAACCTTCCATATATAAACTATAAAAAGAGACTTATGTCAGCCTGTTCAACATACAAACATTTTCTGCAAAGTCGAGCTTTTGGAGTTCTACAAAAGGTTAAAGGTAATGGGACAATGGTTTTGATTACGCCAAAGGACTCAAGGATCCCCCTTAACATTAAATGGCTTAATGGAACTATGTTCCATAATAGAGTGGTAACGTGTTCGCCTAGCATTTGTATGGCAGCAGATCGATCCTAGCCAGGGGCCGTGAGTTTAAGCTGTTTACAGGGGAGGCCACTACTGTGGTTGGACACCACAGTAGGGGGTTGGGCTTGCCAGGCTGACGTTCTGGTGAGCATCTATTCTGATGAAACTGGAACTGATACTAGACACCTTTACCTTTAACATGAAATAACCTCGAAGCAGGAGATTCTGGCATTAAGAGGACATCAACTCGAAAGCAATTAATTTTCTTATGGTTTAAATTGTCATTGATTTAATTATCATATAAAACATGGTAAGTGAAGCCTTTAGCCAACTGCTGAAAATATGAATACTTTTAAGCTGGTGAATCGAACATGGTCTATCTTAATTCAACTGCATTTACAGGAATCAACAAACAATCATTATCCACTTTGAAGAGAGAGAGAGAGAGAGAGAGAGAGAGAGAGAGAGAGAGAGAGAGAGAGAGAGAGAGAGAGAGAGAGAGAGAGAGAGAGAGAGAGAGAGAGAATATTCCGGATGAAAATTAGAAAACCATCACCATGCGATATAATCTTGACAACTGTTGGCCATTTCGTATTAGCTAGTCAAGAATGTTTTGACAAAATGGCTTTATCAATACTAAACACGTTTCTGGAATACTCTAATCATAAAATTAATTCCATAACTTTAGATTGGTTAACATCTACAATATTATGAAAACGGAGAACATTTTACCATTTACGAAAGGGAGCTACGATGAAAAAAAACTAAAATTGAATTAACATAATAATGAACATTTAAATTGCAACTATAAACGAAAAGAGACACGTAAAGTCACGTCATAAAGCAGCACTAATGTATTCCATTTAAATCAAAAGACTGCATCCAGGATCTGCTTGGCAAGGGCGTAGCTAGAGATTTGGGGCGGGGTGGGGAGCTGAGTTAGCAAAGAAGCCCCATCACACCCCCAACTTACCGTAGTGAGAGGAAAGCTAAGTCCGATTAGCTAGAAGGTAGGGGGTATTATTATTATTATTATTATTATTATTATTATTATTATTAATTGCTAAGCTACAACCTTAGTTGGAAAAGCAGGATGCTATAAGTACAGGTGCCCCAAGAGGGAAAATCACCCAGTACGGAAAGGAAACATGGAAAAATAAAATATTCTACGAACAGTAACAACGTTAAAATATATATTTCCTATATAAACTTTAAAAACTTTAACAAAACAAGAGGAAGATAAATTACTGTAGGTAGAATAGTGTGCCCGAGCGCACCGTCTTGCAAGAGAACTCTAACCCAAGACAGTGGAAGACCATGGTACAGAGGCTATGGCAGTACCCAAGACCAGAGAACAACTGTTTGATTTTGGAGAGTCCTTCTCTTATAATAGCTTAATACCATCGCTAAAGAGGCTCTTCTACCCTTACCAAGAGGAAATAAGCCACTGAACAATTACAATGCAGTAGTTAATCTCTTGAGTGAAGAAAAATAAAAAAATAATAATTTTTCGGTACAGTTTTATACTTTCCAAGATGCTATCGAGTTTGAAACTAAAATGGTAATTCTAAATATATTCTTACATACTTTTATTTACCAACACTGCTTTGGAGGCTCCCCTTTCTTGGAGGTCCGCGGGCCATTTAAAAAAAAAAAAAAAAAAAAAAAAAAAAAAAAAAAAAAAAAAAAAAAAAAAAGGCCACACCGTAATCCCTTCAGGTATGCCACTGCTGCTTTGCCAGTTAGCCGTATCACTTGTCACTCCAAATCTTAGTCACAATTGAATGCTATATCTATGAACCGAGGTGCCACATGCAGGCTTACTTGATAAGTAATAAAGATGCACTTGATGTTGCCACAAAGACCAGATTATATATTCTCACAAAACTCGTATATGTAAAAAAAAAAAAAAAAAAAATATATATATATATATATATATATATATATATATATATATATATATATATATATACATATATATATGTATATATATATATATATATATATATATATATATATATATATATATATATATATATATATATATATATATATATATATATAAAATGAACAAGGATTAAATACTGATGCATAAGACGAACCTCTTACATCTCTTGCTATTCGGCTGCGGATGAACTAATTGACACTTATTCGTCATATGAAAAATCACGCACAAACAAAAGACATCTATCTTCGATAGACTGAAAATGCAAAATTAATATTTTCCTTCGGCTGTATTTCCATGTCTGCATTCCAAATGCAAAATACTAATAATCTAGTACAAAAAGATTATTTTTCTTTAGTTTCATTTGCATGTCTGCATTCCAAATAAAAAAAAATGCAATAATCTAGTACAGTATGAATATCTTCCTTTGATTGTATTTCCATGTCTGAATTTCAAATGAAAAATACTAATAATTTGGTAGAAAATGAATATTTTCCTTTAGTTGCATTATCACCTTTAAATTCTAATTTGAGGTTACAGCATCCCAGTGCGTTTGAAAAATCATGACAGAAACCAGGGAAAAATCTATAAGTGGCAACATTCACCTAAGGAAATTATATCTACACTATATTAATAGATTGTTTATCAATATCATAACATCCTAACCACATTGATCGTTATTGCAGTACAATACTGTACACAATTACAATATGCACCAGTATCAAGGTCATCAATAATAATGTAAAATGGAAAATGTTTATGTTCCTGAACCAGAAACCAGGCCGATGATATCAATTACGGCGGTTGAATGGTATATGCATCTGCAGACTGGTCGGACGTATGAAAGGTCCCACGAACCAAAGCAAGATTGATTAGGTTCTCTGTCCAACTTCGAAAGATCATTAATTCGTCTGTGGTTTTGCTCTGACTCACGAATTACTGGCAACGTTCCCTCACTTTTGATAGTTATACGTTTTCCCGAATTAGTATTTTGTAAATTTTTATTATTATTATTATAACCCTAGCTGGAAAAGCATATGCTATAAGCCCAAGGGCTCCAACAGCAAAATAGCCCAATGAGGAAAGGAAATAAGGAAATATAAAATAGTGTGCCTGAGTGTTCCCTCAAGCAAGAGAAATCTAACCCAAAATAGTGCATGGCTACGGTACAGAGACTAGAGAATAATGGTTTATATGCTGTATTGCCATATGAAGAGTTGGCTTCTAAGAAAAAGACAACAGTCGCTGGCAAGTTTATTCGCTAAATACTGAATAAAGGATGACTATACAGTACAAAAAACTTGCCTATTCATGTGTCCAAACAGAAAGGTTATAGTCTATGCTCTAACGGGAATAACTAATTATCTAGCCTGTCGTCAAGCGTGCAGACAGCCTCTCTCGCCACTCCCCTTTATGCAAGTGTGCAGAATGAAGAAACCCTAGGGTAGAGAAGGCGCATCAACATTTACATTACCGTTTTTTTCGACCGTAAAAGTACAACCACTATCGTTACCACCACTACTACTATCAACAACAACAACAACACCAGCAACAAAATCAACAGTAATAATAAAAATAGTAATAGTAGTAGTTGTAGTACGAATAGCAACTTTGAATCCATGCTTATAAGCAATGGTCAGAATAAATATCCTATGCCAACAAGATAAATAGGAAGTGAAGTTCAAATGTGCATAATTTAGGTATAGGTGATGTATCACATTGAAAGTGCACAACTGTGTATCTAAAACCTAATTGAGTATTAACGTTTCTCTTGAGGTTTGTGATTATTACTGAAAAAAGGCTCTCAATGAATATTCCAACAAATGAAATTCTGAAAACCCTGTTCAACAAATGAAATTCTGAAAACCCCTGACACAGTTCTTGAAAAAATAAGAAATGCCATTTTTATTTTTTTGAGAGATGCATTTGATGATAGTTTTGATATGAGGGTAGTTATTAATCTTATGTGTCTTTAGAAAAGTCTTCATCACTAAAAGATACATGTTATACCAAGTAGTCTCTACCTCTAACATGTTATCAGTTATGAGCATGGTTTGAAAGTATTAGAGAAGGGTGGGTGAATAAAAGTGGTAATATTTTGCTTGTTACCAGTTATTTTTGTGATCTAAATATTCCAAGCTTTCAAGCTACATCAATTTTATGTAGTTGGGGGGGGGGGGGGGTTGCATGGTGGTTGTTCTGGCCGAAGGCCTATTCTGCCCTGCACTTGAGACAATAACTAATTGTACATAAATCCTGTATAAAATCATTGCATTTGCATATGCAAAATTCAGATTGATACTCCAGGAAATCCAAAACCAACTGTACAGTGGCATTTTAATGGTTTTTTCTTGTCTCGTTAACAAATGAATAAAACTGACTGTATTAAGCAACTGCCCAATCTATGCCTCTATTCTTTGAATAGAGCTTGGCCACTTGTCAACAAAGAGAGGTTTTACCAAATGTTTACGAAGCAATAAGGAAATCTTTTCTACTGCATTTTCACAATCAGAAAACCTGTTTTGAGATTCAAGTTTCATACTATAATAAATTATAAAATATACATTGTTCATGACCCTAGTTTAAGCGTTAATTCATTGGTATGAGATGTCCTTTATCATGACCACTTCACGGTGTGGTTCTGCCCTAAAAACAGTGTTTACAAGTTATGAGGAAAATCCAGCATACATAATCTGCTGCATCATTTCCCTAAAATAATTTCTCGGGGGGGGGGGGGCTGTCTGCCTCTGCCCCTATGGCTACGCCACTGATATATATATATATATATATATATATATATATATATATATATATATATATATATATACATACACATATATACGTATATATATATACATACATATATAAATATATATACATATATATATATATATACATGCATATATATGTGTATATATACATATATACATATATATATATATATATATATATATATATATATATATATATATATATATATATATATATACATATATATATATATATATATATATATATATATATATATATATATATATATATATATATATATATATATACATATTTGTAATGTTTGCTTAGCAGAATGCATGAAACATCACACGAGGTTGGGCTGAAGATAGATAGGAAAAAGACAGATGATGAGAACAGAGTATGCAATGGAATATGAAATATCATTGGAAGGAGACAGGATTGATGAGGTAGAATCATTTAAGTATTTAGGAACTATGATCTCCAATACAGGGATACAGGGTCTTGAGAATTAGAGTTTAGTGAAAGATTGAAAAAAGCAAATCAGACAATGGTTAGCTTAATTAAAATTTGGAAATCAAATCGTCTGAAATTACATATAAAAATCAGACTATATATCAGTTTAGTGAGATCGGTGTTACTCTATGGACATGTGTCATGGTAAGACAATGAAACAATCTCCAATAGATTTAGTAGATTTAAGAAGAAACCCCTCTGAAGGATATAGCAAATTAAAAGTCAGGACAGGATTAAAAATGAAACTATACGAGAAATTACTCGGGTGCCATTTGTGGATGAGATAATGATGAGGGGTAGATGGAGATGGTTTGGACATGCTCTTTGCATTCCCCAAGAGAGATTAATTCACCAAACGTTTAGCTGGGCTCCACAAGGGACTAGAAGAGTTGGAAGACCCAGGCCTCCATGGCTGAGGACTATGAAGTGCGAAGTAGATGATAAGTGGAGAAGTGTTGAATTAAAAGCTCAAGGTAGAGAAGACTTGCGAAATCTAACCTTTGCGTCAATAAGCGTAGGAAGAGATGATATATATATATATATATATATATATATATATATATATATATATATATATATATATATATATATATATATATATACACAGTTGCTGTCACCTACATTTGACTAAAACGGGGCTCTGCCAAAGATCCATTTGCCGACGATAATTCCAGTCAAGTTGACCGAGCAGTCAAATACACTTTCTTAGGCGGGCCGCGTCATAAACATCCTCTAAGAATAATCCAAATCCGTAATTCCTTATAGAGCTGAAGTAGCCATCATACAAGGCAATATACTACCAAAGCAGTCCAATAAAAAATCTCTTTTAGATGCAGTCAAAAAGAAATCAATATCGGCCCTCACAAGAGAAGGGAAAAGGAGCTGCGTCCAGTCAAAGAGGTCAAAGGAGGGAGGTACGGGTCTAAAAAATCACTTGAGAACACTAAAAGGTAACTAAAGTATCATGCTTTAATTAAAACAGATATAAATAACCGATTCTACTATTCGCAGCCATATCAAAGACAGAATAATACTGGTAATTAATAAATGACACATCCAATTTAAGTAAATGAACAAACAATTAAAACGATATGCCATCTATTTATAAAAAAAAAATAATTCAAGAATGACAAAGCTATCTAAATCCAACAAAAATTTAAACAAACAAACCTTCAATTATTCCAAGTCTTACTCGCAACAAACAATTATTACACTAAATACTTCCCTTTCACTCTCACTTGATCTCCCGCTCCTGCGCTCTGAAGGGTTTCGCAAACCAAAAGAAAACGTAATTGTTACAAACATCAAAGCATAATGAATCCTATACAATGTAATCAACTTTGGAATAAGTAGCATGCAAACTATCGACCAATTGTTTAGCCCTAATACTGAACAGCCACGTTTATGTGAATTTGTTTGCAAATATCGGAAGTTCGAAAACCAGGAGCACTTGCAATGATCAGAAAAAACAAAAAACATGTGCAATGATCAGAAAGTTAAAAAACCAAGAACATTTGCAATTATCAGAAAGTTTGAAAACCTGGAGCGTTTGTAATGATCGTAAAGTTAAAAAACAGGAGCATTTGCAATGATTGGAAAGTTCGAAAACCTTGAACATTTGCAATGATTGGAAAGTTCGAAAACCAAGAATTTTTGCAAGGATTGGAAAGTTCGAAAACCAGAAGCATTTGTAATGATTGGAAAGTTCGAAGTCTGGAGTATTTCTAATGATCGAAAAGTTCGAAAACCAAGAATTTTTGCAAGGATTGGAAAGTTCGAAAACCAGAAGCATTTGTAATGATTGGAAAGTTCGAAGTCTGGAGTATTTCTAATGATCGAAAAGTTCGAAAACCAGAAGCATTTACAATGATCGGAAAGTTCGAAAACCAGGAGCACTTGCAATGATCGGAATGTTCGAGCATCTGCAATGATAAAGAAGTTAAAAAAGCAGAAACACTTGCAAGGATCGGAAAGTTTGAAAACCAGAAGAATTTGCAATGATCAGAAAGTTAAAAAACAAGGAGAATTTGCAATGATCATGAAGTATGAAAACCAGGAGTAATTGCAATGATCAGAAAGTTCCAAAACCAAAAACATTTCCAATAATTGAAAAGTTTGAAAACCAGGAGCATTTGCAATGATCAGAGTTCGAAAACCAGAAACATTTGCAACAAGCGAAGAGTTAGAAAACCAGGTGCATTTGCAATTATCATAAGGTTCGAAAAATGGAGCATTTGCAACGATCAGAAAGTTAAAAACCCGGAGCATTAGCAATGATCGGAAGATTAGAAATGATCAGAAAGTAAAAAAAAAAAAAAAAACAAGAGCATTTGCAAAGATCAGAGTTAAAAAAACAAGGAGAATTTGCAATGATCGGAAAGTTCAAAAACCAGCAAGATTTACAATGATAGGAAAGTTTGAAAACCAGTAGCATTTGCAACGATCAAGAGAGTTCCAAACACCAGGAGCATTTGCAACGATCAGTTCAAAAACCAGGAGGATTTGCAATGATCGGAAAGTTCGAAAACATAGCAGAATTTTCAGTTTTCAGAAAGTTCGAAAACAAGGAGGATTTGCAATAATCGGAAAGTTTGATAACAAGGAGCATTTGCAATGATCAGAAGGTTAAAAAAAGGAGCATTTGCAATGATCAGAGAGAAGAAACACAGGAGCATTTGCAATGATCGGATGGTTCGAAAACCAGGAGCATTTGCAATGTCCAGAAAGTTCTAAAACTAGGAGAATTTGCAATGATCGGAAAGCTCGAAAACCAGGAGCATTTGCAATGATTGAAAAGTTAAAAAACCAGAAGCGTTTGCAATGATAAGAAAGTTCGAAATCCATGAGCATTTGCAATGATTGAAAAGTTAAAAAAACCAGAGGCATTTGCAATGATCAGGAAGCTCGAAAACCAGGAGCATTTGCAATGATCAGAGTTAAAAAACCAGGAGAATTTGCAATGATCGGATGGTTCGAAAACCAGGAGCAATTGCAATGATCAGAAAGTTCTAAAACTAGGAGAATTTGCGATGATCAGAAAGCTTGAAAACCAGGAGCATTTGCAATGATCGGAAAGCTCGAAAACCGGGAGCATTTGCAATGTTCGGAAAGTTAAAAAACCAGAAGCGTTTGCAATGATCAGAAAGTTCAAAAACCGGGATCATTTGTAATGATCAGAAAGTTCGAAAACCAGGAGCATTTGCAATGATCGGAAAGTTCGAAAACCAGGAGCATTTGCAATGATCGGAAGGTTCGAAAACCAGGAGCATTTGCAATGATCGGAAGGTTCGAAAACCAGGAGCATTTGCAATTATCGGAAAGCTCGAAAACCAGGAGCATTTGTAATTATCGGAAAGCTAGAAAACCAGGAGCATTTGCAATGATCAGAAAGTTCGAAAACCAGGAGAATTTGCAATGATCGGAAAGTTCGAAAACCGGGAGCATTTGTAATGATCATCAAGTCCGAAAACCGGGAGCATTTCCAATGATCGGAAAGTTCGAAAACCAGGAGCATTTGCAATTATCGGAAAGCTAGAAAACCAGGAGCATTCAATCTGTGAGGAGTATCAATTTCATTCAAAAACACTTAGTGGCTGCCATTCCTGAGATTGAAAATCTACATCATCCCGAGTCTCCCTCTTTATATATTACCAACCGTTATAAAATAAAAGAGTAATTAAGAGCAATATAAGGAGAGCAATTAAAAAGAAATAATTGCACTAATCAAAGCCATTCTTTTCTTTTGTTATGTTCTAAACAAAGACTCCATTTCTCCCTGAGGATGACGGCTGCCTTCCGCTCTTTATCTATTCTGATAATGTCTCCTTCTGCTGGAAATAATTATGGAACAAAGATATTGAGATTTCTATTTTCTTCTTCTGGAGAAAGAGAGACGAGATTTCCGGATGATGACGGCTCTCAAATATCAACTACTATCCTTATTACCTCCGCCAACGAAGATGGAAGGAGGTTGTGTTTTACCCCCTGTTTGCGTGATTATTTGTGAATAGCTTCCTGACCACAACTTTAATTGTAGAGTAATGAAACCTGCAGGGATTAACTGTTATCTTAAAAGCTGGAAATGGATAAATTTTGGAAGGTCTAGGTCAAAGGACAAGGTCACAGTCAAGCAAATTTCTAATTCACGTAATCAGCCATAAGTTTGGGCATGGTTGTCACAGACTTTCATATTTGAGTGTACGAAAATCAAGCCCATTAATACATGTTAAGGTCAAAGTCAAGGTCAAGGTCGAGCAAAAGGTAGAGAAATAAGCTGCCGTGGCGGAGGACTGCGCTCTACTGAGTGCCCCTCTAGTTTTAAACATCTGACTCCTTATCAGACATTACATTATCAAGTGCAAATTAAAATAACACATCAGATTCGCCAATAATGACAAGTTCTAACTTATTAATTACATATCAAAAATCGCAAATAATCATTACTAAAACTATTAAACAACATTACATGTAATAAAGTGAGCATAATCGCAAGAAAACTAGAAAAACACTCTAAGAGTGCAGACCTCCACCACGGCAGCTTATTTCTCGAAACCACCTTGCCTTAGGGTTGATTCGGTCGACCTTGACCTTGACCTTTGACCTAGGACTTTCGAATTCGAATCATTTTCACGTCTCAACATAATAAGTAATCCCTGAAAGTTTCACTACTCAGAGTAAAATTGTGACCAAAAAATTGTTCAAAAACTAACAAAAGGGCAAACAGACAAACAGGAGCAAAAAAATAACCACCTCCCAACTTCGTCGGCGGAGGTAATAAACACATTCAATAAAGCTAAGCTAAAGGTAAAAGCACTCTAGGATGAAACGAGCAGACCAATTAACGAAAATAACCACACCAATCAATGGAAGAGTATGTCGACATAACTAAACATTGACCAATGTCTAATAATAAGTAAATGAAAATGTGTCGAGTTATTCAATCTCTGTCGCTACAAGTATATCAGTAAAAATAGAAAAAAAAAAAAGGATTTTGACATAGGAAAAATCTATTTCTGGGTGAGATAGCGGTGTCGTTCTGATGGAAGTTCCACTAGGCAACTTTCTACTAGGGATATTTCTGCAACGATGTACCAGAGAATTTTACCTGTAGAGGTATCACGGAGTTACTACCCCTGGAGCGAATATCCCGAAAGATAAGTGTATGTAACAGGGACGTCATTAAATAAAACTACGGCTATCCTTCCCCAAATAGAGTTACCTTTGTCTACAAGGATATGGGATAGGATCAGTAACGTGGGAGACCAATTACAACAGAAGCAAGCAATAGAGGGACTTCTTAGCAAAGCAAGGACCACAGCTAACATGGCAACTTTTGATTTCCTTCTTATCAACTGTGATGCAATTCACATACTTAGTTACCCACTGAGTTAACAATTAACGTAATCAGATAAAAGGCTTATCGTAATGGCTATGAAAAAAAAACATTGAGCAATATCTACCGTCTCTTCTGATGATAAATATATACAGGTTATCAAAAATTTTAGTCGTTAGTAAGGGCTTTCAAATAAATATTTTTTTATACTGCATCCATATACACACAAACACACACACACACACATGTATATATATATATATATATATATATATATATATATATATATATATATATATATATATATATATATACACGTGTCAGCTTTCGTGATTTCTATACACACACACACAAAATATATATATATATATATATATATATATATATATATATATATATATATATATATATACAGTATATATATATATATATATATATATATATATATATATATATATATATATATATATACGTATACATATATATATATATATATATATATATATATATATATATATATATATATATATATATATACTGTATGTTCATAATCAATCTGCTGATCGCTTTCATCCCCCGGCGACAGGGCTATACCCCATTTACAACGAAATTGAAAGGTCACCTGCGTAGGTTATAGTTATGTCATGTAAGGTATAAATTTCCTTTTATTAATTCCAGCTCAATTAGAGGCCTTAACGACAATCACATTAGAAAGTGTCAGGGAGCCGAATTAAAATATTCATACATATATACTTACATACATACATATATCCATACATACACACACACACACTATATATATATATATATATATATATATATATATATATATATATATATATATATATATATACATATATATATATATATATATATATATATATATATATATATATATATATATATATATATATAAAGAGAGAGAGAGAGAGAGAGAGAGAGAGAGAGAGAGAGAGAGAGAGAGAGAGAGAGAGAGAGAGAGAGAGAGAGAAACAAGAAATGCAGCCGTTTCTAGCCCACTGCAGGACAAAAGCCTAAGACATGTCAATGCATGTATAAGGACTTGATGATTAACAACAATTTCAAAACTATTTAATAAAACATATCAATTGTTGTATTTCAAAAGCCTATAAAATTATTCAAAACAATAAAGCCTAAATTTATCCATTCAAAATCCTAAAGAATCAAATATATATTTCATCAAGTCGTCGTCCATTTTGCTAATATTCTTTTTACCACTATGGGTCATCACCTTATTTATCAAAAAGAATAATTAAAACCTTATTGACAGCTATGCAGAATTCAAGAATGAACCCTGTGCGGAAAACTTCCGAATAATAATCGGTTGATGAGTATATACACAATATATACTCATTTCTTTTAAGTTCAAAGGGTTAACTACTGCACTGTGTAATTGTTCAGTGGCCACTTTCCTCTTAGTAAGGGTAGAAGAGACTCTTTAGCTATGGTAAGCAGTTCTTCTAGGAGAAGGACACTCCAAGATCATACCATTGATCTCTAATCTTGGGTAGTGTCATAGCCTCCATACCATGGTCCTCCACTGTCTTTGATTAGAATTGTCTTGCTTGAAGGTACACTGGGGGAAATTATTCCATCTAATTTCTCTTCCTCTTGGTTTTTTTTTTTTTTCAAGTTTATATATGAAAGACCTAATTCAATGCTGTTACTGTTAAAATATCTTATTTTGAGTGTTTATTACTTTTGTTGTAGTTTATTTATTTCCTTGTTTCCTTTCCTCAAAGGGATATTTTTCACCTGTTGGAGCTATTTCCTAACTAGAGTTACAGCTTAGCTTGTAATAATAATAATAATAATAATAATAATAATAATAATAATAATAATAATAATAATAATAATAATATCGTGAACAAGTTATGTCACTGAAAGAAACGTCTAGTGAACTTGAGCCGCTATAAAGCCATGAGCCAACCCGTAATAAATTTCTAATAAAGATCTCTGTTTATGCAGGACGATATCCCAAGAGGATATCAAGTCATGTATCTTAATTGCCAATCTGGAGAGCTATCCTTCAAGCCTCTGGGGGAGGGGAGAGGAGGGACTAGACACAGTCTCTCTCTCTCTCTCTCTCTCTCTCTCTCTCTCTCTCTCTCTCTCTCTCTCTCTCTCTCTCTCTCTCTCTCTCTCTCTCTCTCTCTCTCTCAATTAAGATTCCTTACGTGCACTTTACGGACAATTTTCATTTCTTTAAAGATAAACTTTTCATGAAAAAATAAAATGATCAGCAACTATATGAAAATCGAAATTACGAAATTTGCATTATTAGAGTAGAAAATTTCAACTAAATTGAAAATATTAAAAATACAATGGAAATGGAGGGATTAAATAAGGAAAATGGCATTTTATAAATGGAAAACAGGGAAGAAATACTGAAATAATTAAATAATTGGAATATTTTATTCTATCCAATTATGTAACGAATACATGTTCCATCTAATTATATATGCATTTTCATAAACTGGTATAGTGTGGTTCATTATATATAGTGGTATACTATCTGAAAAAAAAATTTCTTCAAAAATACCAAGTGATATAATTCAGTTAATTATATAAAGTGGTTTACTTATCTCACGCACTACAGCACATATTATATAAACCGTTATGCTGACATAACATGATTTTGTTAAACACTTACTGCATAAATTGTAATAGAGATTACGTTTCACCATTCGAAAAACAATGCAATAATGGTTCTGCAATAAGGAATTGTCAATTTCAGAACAATATACTTTCATTTTTATCAATTTATTTTCTTCGATCCCTTTCAGAGTTCCTCAAATGAGAGGACTTTATTCTCTGGACATTTAATTAAATTTAATAGTCATGTTAGTTTAATTTTAATTACAATAATAAAGGCAACCGATGGTATAACGTCCCTGACTGGTGAACGCCACACTGGGGTTCGAGTCCCGCTCAAACTCGTTCGTTTCTTTGGTCGCTGCAACCTCATAGACCTTGTGAGCTAAGGATGGAGGGTTTGGGGGAGACTATAGGTCTATCTGCTGAGTCGTCAGCGGCCATTGCCTGGCCCTCCCTGGTCCTAGCTTGGGTGGAGAGGG